>NC_058131.1:260028471-260035955 GCF_016433145.1 Gracilinanus agilis
GGGAGGGGGTGGGGGGCGGGGACCGGGGATTGCGCTGCTGGGCTGGGAGCCGGGAGCTGGCGCGGGATAGCGGCAGCAGCGGCGGCGGCGGGGGCGGCGGCGGCGGCGAGGGCAGCGGCAGCGGCGCGTGCAAGCGCCCAGGCGCAGCGGGGAAAATGACTATTGGCTCCGGAACTCTACTTGTGCTGCTGTCGGTCTACGGCTCGCTCCGGGTAAGTTTCATGCCCCGCTTGATCGCCCGCGGCTGCAGCTGGAGAGCAACTGTGGGTCCTTCCTCCTGCTCTGCTGCCTCTCACTCCTGCTCCTCCTCCTCCTCAGCCTCGGGCTCTTTGGGGTGCAGAGGGGAGGCAGTGGCGACCGGGGGTGGCGCAGGCTTCGCTTGCTCTCTCTACGCGCGCACACAAACACACACACACAGACACACCACATACACCCCTATACTGTGTGTCCTTCTGAGTCCGGGCGTGTAGCGGTGTCTCCTGACTGAAATTGCTGGCATGCTTTTCAAAACACACACACACACACACACACACACACACACACACACACACACAGCCTCCTCCGTCCATCCATTCATTTGTGCTGGCAGCCCCCATACCCCTTCTGTCTCTTCTTAAACTGAAGGGCTGTTTGGAAGCACAAGGCAGGGGAGGTTCGTTCGGTCTGGCACACAGAGCTAGGTTCTTTCTATGTGTATTACTACGCTACCTACAGTTGAACCAGCTAAACCTCTTTCCTATTCCTCATCATCAGCTCTTCTGGGCTTGGATGCATGGAGCCAGCGGAGGTCTAGTAGGGGAGCCAGGGAGGCTGTGGAGTTGGTGAACCTAGCTTGGAGCTGGGTATGGGAAGGAAAGAAGGATTTCGCTAGCATCTGGAAGAGGGAAGTGTCAGGGTGGGGAAGGGGTGAGAGTGTATAGTGGAGAGGTTCCAACTCTGCTGCCCCTTGCTCTGGGCTTTGCTCAGATGGAGCAACACAATCTCTTATTTCTCAGGAAATAAATAAATAATATTTGCAGATGAGTATGGGCAGACCTCCGGCATTCTCCCACTACATACAGAAACACATCATTCACATATACTTCCATAACACCCAAGACCCCACGAGGCATGTTGAAGCTAGAGTATCTGCTTAACTTTAGAATCTTGGCTGTGGGAGGTTTTGGAGCACTCCCACAGCATAGGAATATAGTAGGAGTTGGGGTCAGCAACAGACAGTATCCTTTCTCACTTCTCCTACTGTTCATCTTTGAAAGATGCTTTTGCCTTTTTTTTTTTTAATAATTTGTGCAGATAACAAGGACTCTATATGGGGAACAGATTTGGACTTGGTCCTTTCTTCCTTTAGTGTTAGATGGGGCCATTCTACCCCCTTGCTATTACTGGCACTCTTCTCCTTTTGGAGAGAATATCTTTTTTTTCCCCCTTCCCATTGATCCAGGGTGGTGGTAGTGGTTTAGGGTAGACTGCAACCAGGTCCACAGATTTGGGAAATGTATGGAAGGAGAGCAAAACGCTAATGAGAGTCCTAGAATAGAGTGAATCTGGGAGACTTGTGCAAAAAAAAAAAAAAAAAATCTCCTTAGAAGGAGGTACCTGGCATAGCTTTTAAGCCTCAGAAATAAACAAAAGAAACTAGTCAACATGTTTGTTTTCAAACCATGGAAAGGAAGGGCCTGGTGTGAATTATGCACTCATAACAGAGATCCTTACAGGGAAGAGCTGGGGCTAAACTTTGTGCTAGTGTGTGATAGCCTTGCCAACTAACTAAAAGCTTTGGGCGTGCCTTTGGTTAGTTTTGCAATTGAGAAAGCAGTCCCTATCCAGACTTTTGAAGGGGTTTCTATATGGGGGTAGGACTGGGGGACGTGGTTTACACATAATGCCACAAGTTTTTGCCTAGATGAGTGGTTAGTTAGGGAATGAGAGGAGGAAACAGCACCTGGTCCTTTTAGTTTCCTTGGCTACCCTAGCCTAGAGCTGTCCAGACCTTCCCGACAGCTTCTTCGGAACTCTGCCCATCTTGTCAGAGACAGCTGAGGTCTGGGGAACTGGCAACTCTTGCAGCTGGGATTGAAACAGAAATGACAGTGATGATTTTTGTGTATTGTAAAGTCAAAGAAGAGGAGTGTTTGATGAGGTTGAAAAAAAAATGCCTGACATAATAGTGGACTTCCATATTTGCAGAATTACTTCTTCTTACATGGTCCTTTAATCTCTTTAACTGCTGGAGGGGGTGTGAGGAAAAATAACTCTGATGATTTGGCCCTTGTCTTCACTGCACTGTTTCTGAAGAATGCTAGTGCTTACTACCATCCTTATGCACTGTAGCATTCAGATAGGATCATCCTGGGTCCTGGAGGGGAAAGAACTGCAGGGGTCAAGTTCAATAAAGAACCTGCTGATGCTCTTCCTTCCTCTGGCTTCTAAAATATGGAGACATGGTAGAAATCTCTCATGGGGGTAAGGGTGTAGGTGGTGAGGAAAGCTGCTACTTTGAATCTGCCAGCAGGTTACATTCTTTGCTCCTTTAAAAGAGAATACAAAATTATTGATATCGTCCTTTTGCAACTTGTGACCAAACTCTTGAGTGTTCGTCTACCTGTCTCTTTTACTTTAAGTGATAGTGTCCCATCTAACAGGATTTTCGTTTGTTTGCTTGGGGGAGTATGATTTAGAGATTTTCCTTCATACTTTTAGACCTTCAACTTTCCCTTCTCCCAGGTCCCTGAGCCAGAAATTGCTGAGAGGAGCTGGGGTGGGACACCAAGTCCCTTGGGCCTTCGAGGAAAGAGTTAGTACTGAGATTGCTTGGAAAAGTGTTTGTGCTCTCTCCAGGCCCTCTTTTACTCATCACTAAGCTCTTGAACCCATCTGATCCAAGTCGGGAAGTTCCTATAACCCCTCAGTCAGCATGCTGTTCTTGAGTGACTTGTCGTTATGTAGAAAACCCATTCCTTGCTGTCTGCCTAATCAGCCCCATTGGAATGGTTCCCTGAAGCTTGCATGCGATGAATGTCCTGCTTAGTCTTCCTGAATAATACCTCCCTGTCTTGCCTGACATTCTCTCTGTAGCTCTCCTTTTCAGTTATAACTTTAGACAGCTGAGAATCCATGTTTTCAGATTGTCTGGGAAAGACCTCTATAATTCAATTTGAAGCCCCTTCCAAACTCTTTAGCTCTCACAGAGACAGAGCACACAATCATGTTGTCCATTTACCTATTTTTCATTGGCTTATTATTTAAAAAATATTTCTCTACCCTCAGGCCCACAGTGGGAATCTTACAGCCAGAGCAGCCTGCAAACCGGGTTTCTCCGAAGAAGCTTACACTGCATTAATCTCTCAAAATGTTCTGCAAGGAGAGAAGTTACTTAAAGGTAGGGGGCCCTGGAATGGTGGAAATAAGTTATGATATTCTCAATTGCAAAAAGCATTCAGATTTCAAAATATAGGTGGCAATACATTTAGTGCCTATTTCTCCGGATTATTTTGAGGTTTAAATGAGATAAAGGTCTCTCTAAAGCTCTCAAAGAGTTGCACAAAGATCAACTATTATCATCATTATTTTGAAATCAAGACTTTGGTACTCTTCTGCACCTGTCTTTGTCCAAACCGTGTTTCTAAGGTGAACAAAGTATAAATTGGTTACCTGAAAGTTATTTGGAATCTTTTGAAAATTATTCAGAATTTCTTCTGTCATTTTTTGAGTGAGATAGATCATTTCCTGGCCAAGAAAATGAAAATGGCATGTAACCTCACTCAAATAATGTGCAGATGAGACTTTTCCCAAGTATTTTTATGTATGAAATTCAGGATTCTTAAATTATCCCTGCTTTGAAATGCATGATAAAGCAGACGTTGTTGTCGCAAATGTGGTAAACAAGCCTACAGACATTCTGTTCACAAATGTGGCATTCATTTTCATTACTGCCCCACTGACAACAAGAAAACACACATGCAAGAAGAAACTACCAATTAGCTTTATAGTAATTGCAGGATTATATTCACTTTTGTGATGGCAAACTCTAAGACAGCTTCAAAATTGAAATGACAATAGATCATCCCGGATATTGATCTGTTTCCCTTTCAAGCCAAACTAATTAAACTTTATATTTGCATGGTAAAAGAAATAAATCAGTTTTTCTTCTCTAAGAAGAAACCTCATATTTAATACATTAAGTTATGTCTTCCTTATCTATTCCAGATTCTCCCATTGTAATAGAGTTTTCTCAGAATTCCAAGTAAAAGTGCTTGGGAAGTTTAGACAATGAATTGTTAAATTTCAACATTTATGACTATATGCATTAGTCAGAAAACACAGGAGTTTTATTATCTAACTCTAACTTTCCTAATAGTTTGGTTTATCACTGAAGTAGAACTATATGGTTTTCTTTTGGAACCAAAAAGCAACTATGGTTTTTATATTTATTGGAAATTGGTAGTGAAATTTGGACTTCACTTCTAGTTTGTTGCCCTTTGAGAGAGAGCAAACTTCTTTGCTGATATAATCTGTCTGTTTGTTTGCATCTTCATGGACTGCCAATCAGGATTTTTTAACTGACTGTACTGTCTCTCACTTATAACTCATCAGCAAACATCTGAGATGACTTCTAAATCAGTCAGATGATGATATTGAATACTTCATTGATCAACAGAAAATTTGTAGGCACTTGGTATATTTATGTCTCCATGAGTTAGAAGGTAATAGAAAATGAAAAAGTGAAAAAGTTTTTGAAACTAGGTGAATGCGATAAAGAAGATCCCTAAAAGAAATATAAATGTTTGCATATGTGAAATTATTTTACAATGTGATGTATCCTATGTGGGAATCTTTAATTTGTTAAGGATAAATATAACTACATAGTCTTGTTAAAAATTAAGAATTCTCTTTTAGCTAACTGTTGTATAAAGTTTGACAGTATACTTATGTGTCTCCTTGAGGCCCTTTACACCCCCCAAACTCCCACCTAGCATGAGTGTGCTACACTATATGGGATGGGTTTATTCATTCACTTATATATTACTGTTTAGTTTCTAACTCAGAGACAGACGTAATTCAGTGAATCCCAAGAGAAAACAACCTGAATTGATGTGATTCAGCACTTTTTCTGCAACATAGAAGTAGAGATTTTCCTTTAGCTCTGATTAGTAACTTGCCCAGGGTCTCACAGCCAGCATGTGCCAGATTCAGAACTTGAACCCAAGTTTTCATGACTTTAAGACTAATTTTCTGTTTACTTTATCATGAAGACTTCCATGGGTCTATCGATCGGTCTGTCTATCTGTCTATCAATCTATCTATCAGTCCCATAAAAAGAAAAAGATGTAATTTTCCAGTAAATTATAAATTCCTTGGGGCAAAGTTTGCTTTTTTTTCTATTTACATTGTCTTGCATATACTAGACATCTAACCAATGTTTATTGAGTTGAATGGCATTGCATATAAACTTCTATTGTTTATATTCTATGGGAGTAGGTCTTGGGATTATATAAGTACCTAAGTAAACACATAGCATACTCAGACTTATGTTTTCATTTGCATTTGACATTTTTTTACTGTCAAAAATCATTATACCTGAAATATGTAATACTGAGTTTTATTTTCATAACCGAATGAAGAATCATCAAGCACTTCACCAAATATTAAGGAGCCCTATTTATGTTCTTGCATTTTTTAGGCAGGGGAAAGTAGAGATCCTTTCCTTTGAGCTTGAATGTTATCCACCATTTGGTTACACTGAATTCAACTGACTAACTATAATTTTAAGGTCTGTGAAATTAGTTAAAGGACTTTTCTCCTCTTGCCCTCTCCATCGCGAAACAATTTTTAGAAAATGAAGCAAATTTTAAAATAATTAAATCAAGGAAATGAACATTTCTTCACTCCCACAGTAAATTTTGGGACTTTTTTCAAAAACATTGTAAAGAACCATGTATCAAAGAAGTGTGTAAATGAAGTTAAAACAGATAATGACAGCTTATAATTGAGTTATTCCAATGGAAATAGTTTAGCCTTAATTTGACAACAAAAGCTTTCAGAGAGTCATCAGTTTATTATAAGTATGCCATAAGCTATTCACTATTATATTGTGGTTTATCCCGTTTGCCTATGTCAGCTCACCAACATCTTAGAAACCTACAGATTCCAGCAGGAGCTATTTGTTACACAGTAATTAACTTGTTTATGATAAATGGATGGAAGAAATGTCATGGCATTTTGTTTTATGTCTAAATGAAAAGCATTTGCATTCTAAAAATCTCATGCTAATTAGGCTTAAAATAGTTGTCCCCAATAGGGTAGCAGCCACTATGTATTGTGAACCTTTGAAAGCATAATAACTAAATATGGAGCTGTGGGGTATGAGTTTAGCTGATGTGTGGCAATAGAAGATCTCTCAGACAATTGTCTGGTGTCTTCGCTTTTCCTAGAAAGTAGATGAATGTAATTGTAATACTTTTATTCTTTAGTTAACTTTTTTTTTTTGGAGGGGGGTAGAGAAGTAGAGAAGGGGTAGTATAACTAGAGGCATGATCAGTGATGTATAGAAATATCCAAATTTAGATGGTCAAGCCACTTTCCTCAAGAACAATCATAAACCTTTAATACTGTCTGGATAGTTTAGGATAATTACTAAACTGGCATCTTTTTTCATGGCTTTATTAATAATTTATGTTTAACTTAAACTGGAGACAACAGTCACCTAGAGACTTGGTGAAGTCTAATATGATGCTACAGAGTACATAATGTCAGAGACACTTCAGACCACCTTGAAATGATATTCCAGGGAGGTTGATAGGATCTGGTCATTGGTATCGCAGGAACTGAAAAATTTGTGCTCTTTGTTATCAGGTCTGAGGGTGCAGGTGAATAAATTCTCAGTGGGAGGAAGTTTGCAGGACAGTGGTTGGTGGCATTTGGGGCAGTATAGTCATTATCTAAGATCATTCCCTCTTTTATCAAAATCCTATTGACAGTTCTCTGTAACACATATGGAAGGCTGGGCAGGATGAGGAGCAGGGGATTGGACTAGATAATCTGAGTCTCCTTCTACCTTTAATTTCCATGAGTCTATGGCCTTTGTCTTCTAGGCAAAGGAAAGGAAAGGGAAAGGAGAAGGAGAGAATGAATTGTGATGAATAGTTTGTTTACCACTACATTATTAGAGAGAAAGTAGTGGGGTTTGAAGGAATTTGCTGTATTAAATGAAAAAGTTAAAATACAGATTAAGTGTTAACAATATAAAAGGCAGCTAGGTGGCACAGTGTATAGAGAGCCAGGCTGGAAGTTGGGAGGGCCTCAGTTCAAATCTAGCCTCAGATACTTGCTATCTGTGTGACTCTGGGCAAGTTACTTAACTCCAGTTGCTGGGCTCTTGCCACTTTTGGAACAGACAATTGTATCAATTCTAAGAAAGAAGGTAAGTGTTTAAAACACACACACACACACACACACACACACACACACACACACACACACACACA
>NC_058131.1:260035965-260082542 GCF_016433145.1 Gracilinanus agilis
ACACACACACACACACACACACACACACACACACACACACACACACAGATATTACCTGACACCAATATAATAGGAAGATCAGATGAGATAATGTAGGGAAAGTGCTTCACAAACCTTTATGTGCAACATAAATTATAATGATAATATTTTCATCATTCATACATACTGTTCCTCTTGATGAAAACAACAAACCATGTATCACTCTATGGTGGGTAGATTGTTCAGATTAAAAAAAATCATTACCCATATTATTTCCCTGTTCACACATATAGGTGATTCTCTTACTTCTCTGGATCAGGATTGTGCAACAGCAGTCAATTGGGATCAGTATAAACAACCAAGACTTTCATTCAGGTGAATCAAAAATGACCTGACTTAACAATGTAAAATTTTATTCCAATGGCTGGCTGGTAAAATTCAGAGGTTCATGGGATTTAAATCTGGAAGGAATCTTTGAAAGTTGCTCTAATCTTCTCATTTTATGGAGAATCTGGGTTAAAATTTGGTTTATTAGAATCTGAGATTAAAGTTCAACCTGTGAAGACAGAATTCAGTTTTTGGTTCTGGTTCTGTTATCTTAGTCTCATTTTCTATCTTGATGTGGGCCAGTTAGAGAAATTCTTTACCTTTCAATATCTAAAGCCTTTCTACTTAGATGACACCAAAAGACCAAAGAATAACTACTTTATAAGCAGTTATATTTTAGTGGCAGAAGTTTGTCTATTGTGGATCTTATTGTTAATTCAATTTTTCTCATCTGCCCCAGGATAGTAGATTTTTGTCAGGGTCTTTAAGATAAGTTCTGTTTTTTTTTTTTTTTTTTGGTATTTTTTTTTTTTAAACCCTTGTACTTTGGTGTATTGTCTCATAGGTGGAAGGTTGGTAAGGGTGGGCAATGGGGGTCAAGTGACTTGCCCAGGGTCACACAGCTGGGAACTGGCTGAGGCCGGGTTTGAACCTAGGACCTCCTGTCTCTAGGCCTGACTCTCAATCCACTGAGCTACTCAGCTGCCCCCATAAGTTCTGTTTTTAAAGAGAGTTTCTATCAGAATCATGTAACTTTTTAAAGCTAAATAGTAAAGTGATAAAAAGTACAATTCAGTAATTTAAGAAAACCCAAACATTTTTGTTATTTCATACTTTGTCTCTAGACCAAAACCTCTTAGAAAGATTTATGAATTTGAGGTTCTTAGACAATGTTAAGAGCTCAATCATTTTTATCTCATATTTATAATATGTATACACATTATATATATATATGTATATACACACATAGATACTTATATCTATGTAGATATCGATATATACACATTATATATCTGTATCTATATATATGTACATATACGTATATACAAAAACATACATATAGTTATTTAATCCATTTATATAGATATTTACATCTATATTTGGGCAACTAGGTGGTAGATGGAGTGTCAGACGTAGACTTAGAAGACTCATGTTCTTGAGTTCAAATCTGGCCTCAGACACTTTTACTAGCTATATGATCCTGGGCAAGTCACTTAACCCTGTTGGCCTTAGTTTCTCATCTTTAAAATGAACTGGGGAGGGAAATGACAAACCACTCCAGTATCTTTGCTAAGAAAACCCCAAATAATGTCATGACCCAACTGAAATGACTGAACAACAAAGTATCTACCTATATAAATATTTATATATAGATGTGTGTATGGATATTTGATATGAATATTAGATGTTGCATCATTTTATTTCTTTATAATCTTTAAAAGAAAGGTGTTATAGTATCATAGAGTTTTTTTTGTTTTTTGAAACCCTTATCTTCTGACCTTAGTGAATTCTATATTTGAATCATTGTCATTGTCCTCTTGACCTCATCAGTGGAGCAGTTAGTAGAATAGCAGTAAGGGCTGGTCAATCAGTGTTAAGTGACTTGCCCAGGGTCACACAACTAGGAATTATTTGAGGCAAGGTCATTCCCGACTCCAGGCCTGGTTCTCTATCCATCATACTGCCTAGATTTCCCTTAAATATTTAATATTATAGTTTTCAATGAATGGTCTCTATTATTGAAGTAGTGGATAGGCAATTATTTTTAAAGCCTGGGAAACCTGAGTTCAAGTCTGACCTATACTAATCACACAGAGCTAGGCAATAAGTTACAAAAAAGGTGCTGATCCATACTAGTTGGGGGTTTTGTTGTTGTTGTTGTTGTTTGTTTTTTATTGAGAGCTCACTAGATCATTGAAATTCAAGGCCCAGTCCTAGGCTATATTTACTACTAAAGGGTGAGTTTCAATACATTTTTTTTTTTTTGTGGTTGTAACTCTCTCACACTTTCCCCCCCTCCCTTAATCCTTCTATAAGTTGGAAGAAAACATTTCCTGGCACATGATTGGACTGTAGAAAAGTGATGTCTTCCCTGTAGCTCCAGTAAAAAACTTAAAAAATAGTGGTGGTAGAACTTTCAAAAATGGTATGTGTTACACTGAATTCTTCCTTTGCAATAAGGAGAAACTTAGGATATTACCACTACTAGTATACTACCACAGTTAAAAATCTGATCTCAGCTTTATATATACCTTAGCTATGTTTCCTGGACTAGCCATCCACTGGGAGCAGACCCTCCTTTGCAAACAGGTATTTTCTAATGCTGGACATGTAGTAAGCAGTCTGAGCCCAGATCTCTCTGCTTTCAGTCTCTGCCAACTTTTGGAAAAGCAGAAGATGGAAAGATCCTAATGAAGTTTCTAGTCAGTTTTGGAAACCCTTGAAAACATTTGATGAGTTTGGTTTAGGAAAAGCTTGGCTCTTGCTTGAACCAGTTTACACAAATTGTGCATAATGTGGGTGAGCTGTAATAGTAATGAGATTTATGATTGTGGATCAAGAAAAGCATGTGCGCGCGCGCGCACACACACACACACACACACACTCACACTCACACACAGAAGCTCATTGTCTGCAAAGATCCAGGAAGATTTAGCCTTTCATTCTCTGTTTTGAGGTAGAGGCTTGTAGAAGATGATAGTCTTTAATGCTAAATGTTGAATTTTAACCCATTCTCAAGAGTCACGAATATTTCCTGGATGCTTCCTCTAGGAATACAGTAATTAGGTACTTAAAATGCTGTTTCAAATTTTTTTTTTGGTGTTGTTTTTAAAGGACATTGTACTTGTTCTTCAGAGCATTTGCTCTTTCCACTTGTGACATGAACCACCATGTACTCGCAAGTGTTAGTGAATTCTATATTTGAATCAGTGTCATGGTCCTCTTGGCCTCATCAATGGAGCAGTTAGTAGAATAGTTGCTTCTTTAAGCCTCAGTGACC
Organism: Gracilinanus agilis; assembly: GCF_016433145.1. Classification (NCBI taxonomy): domain Eukaryota; kingdom Metazoa; phylum Chordata; class Mammalia; order Didelphimorphia; family Didelphidae; genus Gracilinanus; species Gracilinanus agilis. The sequence goes on from NC_058131.1 coordinate 260,039,273, forward strand.
TTGAGCTGATGGGCTTTTCTCTCACCCTTTCCTTTATATAATAGTCTCAAGGGGCTGACTCTGTGGGACCACTTTCATTTTGGTAAGGCTTTTAAGGCATCTAACTTTTTACCTTCAGAAATATAAATTTTCTAATTATATCCTGCCGGGATTTTTTCCACTTTATTGTTGTTAGAGTTTAAAAGCATATTTGGTATAGTTAAATGTATTGTTTGCCTTATGTATTTTATGATAAGAATTTTTAAATACTGGAATTTGAAGAAAGGCTTTTTTATGGATTTTTAGGTAGTGATAAATGAAGGCAGGTTAACATTAAGGGAAAGAAGTTTTCTTTTTCTTCCTTTTTTGATGAAAGCATGGTTAAGTAAACATTAGACTTAATTAGACACATTCAGATAAAAGAAAAAAAGCAAAGCATCTGTCTTTTGAAAGGCTTTACCTATTATTCTGATTTTTTGAAAGTACAATCTTCCTCTAGTGAATTCTTGTATTTAAAAAAAATTAAAAAAAAACTGATTTCTTTCATAGGCTGTAAAGTTCTTATATCTTTATTTTTGTAAAACATAACAAGTATTGTGAGTCCCAGTAAGCTCCCAGGTAGGTAATAGAGATAATACGTATAGCATAAAGAACATTTTTTTACTATTGTTGAATTGTTTCAATCATACCTGACTGATGTTTTGGCAAAAATACTGAAATGGTTGGCCATTTCTTTCTTCAGTTCATTTTTCAGATGAAGAAACCGAGGCAAACAGGGTTAAGTGACTTTCCCAGGGTCATACAGCTAGCAAGTGTCGAGGCTAGTTTTGAACTCCGGAATATGAGTTCTCCTAAATTCATGCCTGGCATTATATTCATTAAGCCACCTAACTGCTTCTTAGCAGAGAACACTGAATTTTAAATTAAAAGGATTTGAACTGATCTATGTGCTCTTCTTCTGACTAGCTTCATGACTTTTATGAAAGTCACTCAATCTCTAAGTTTTTCATCTCTAAAAATGAGGATATTGGACTAAGCTGTTAATCTCTAAGGTCACTTCAGTTCTGAATCCTGTGACTTTTCTTGTGATATAATAGGTTCAGTTATCAGTCACTGTCTTTTTTTTCCCTCTTTGGTCACACCTGTTGCTTTTTCCTGATGATACCTCATACTCTTTCAGTGATGATTCTGGTGGCAATTTGGTACAACTAACTCTCTCCCTTTCCTTTTTTTGCCCTGAAAAATACCAAATCATCCCTCTCTTCTATGAAAACTTGCAGACTATCCCCCTTCCTTCTTTCTTACCATTTGGCAAAAAAGCAGAAAGAACAAATAAAATGGTCTTTTTTAAAAAATTCTTGTCAGTAATTGGGGACAGACATGGGATTATAGGATCATAGATGACTTTAGGCAAATTACTTCACTTCTCTGAGTTTCTACTTCCTCCTCTGTAAAATGGGAATAATAATGCTTGTGCAGCCTGCCTATTAGAGTTATTGTGAATATCACAAAAATTAAATGATGTAATGCAGTTTGTAAGTCTTCTGGTACTACACAATTATCAACCACTATTTATTGTTTAATGTCAACTCAATCTGTCAGAGGCCAGTTAGATATAATTGCACATACGACTCTCATTACCCAGAAATTCCTTTGTTCTATTTGGTATGATTTTACAAAATGTAAATAAAGTTATTCCCTTCACATCTTCATGGTTAGGGAACTGCATCCCCACAATCTGGAATATCCACATAAAAAAGTTTTGGCCCTCTCTTCAGTCTGAATCTTTAAAAATTTTATGGGGTATTTACAGAACCTTTTTGTAAAATTTGGGTTGAGTATTGGGTCATAGGCTATATGTAAGTCAATGTTAAGTGAAAATGAGTTCCTAAGCTTTTTCTTCATTTTCTGCTAGCCTAGCCATCTGAGGCTTCTACAAGACCTCCCCAAATTTCCATTGAATTTCTTATGCTGACTCTTGAATCTTGAGAGTATGATGATGAAAGTCATGATTTGGAAGAGATAGTTGTATTTCTGAATTATAAGTCTGACTCTTCTGCTGCTGCTTAAGAACCTTTAATGGCTGCCTATTGCATTTAGGATAAAACAAACAAACAAACAAACAAACAAACAAAAAATCCCTCCTTTGCTTCACATTTAAAGTTTTTTGTTTTTCTTTTTTTAATATAGTGTGGCTTTTCAGCTTTATTTCACTTTATTCCTTTCCCCTCAAATTTCCTGCCTGTCAACTTTTACACAGGCAAGCATGTCTAGAATGCTTTCCTTCCTCATCTCTACTTTTTAAAATCCCTGATTTTGTTTAGGACTCAGGTCAATATCCCATCTTAATGGAAGATGATCTCTTCTATTTGTTAGTATTCTCTCCTGCTGAAAATGACCATATGTATGTATATGTACATAATCACACATGTGTGCACATTTACATACATATGTATTTAAATACTTTGTTGTTTACATGTTGAATCAACCCCTCTCAGTAGAACGTAAATTCATTGAGGTGCTGTTGTTACTGTTGTTTTTTTGTCATCATATCCCCAGCACCAAGCAAAATGCCTTGCTCATAGGACAAGAAATGTCCATTAGATTTTTAAAGTCATATTTCTAAATGGAATGTGCATTGCTCACCTATTCTTGTTCTTAATTTTCATTCAACCCTAGGCTAATAGTTTTTTTAGTTAGATGAGATCTTTTAACATTGGAAGGGAGTATAGAGGTCATCTAATCAAACCTTGCTCTCAATGTAAGAGTCTCTTCTATAATATAACATATAGTTATCCAGTCTTTACTTGAACCCTTCCAGTTATGAGTAGCTCCTTTTGGGAGGTAGAGGCATGTCATTGTTAAGTGCCTTTAGCACTTATAACTTTACAAAATTCATTACATTGGGCTGAAATTCATTTCCCTCTGACTTCTACTTATAGTCTAAAGACTTCCCTTTTCAGCCAAAGTTCATCAAACTCTTCTTTTATTTTTATCTATCTGTCTCTCCTTTCCTTCATCCATCCATCCATCCCTCTCCCTTACCTTCTGTCTTTGTATCAATTCTAAGACAGAAAAATGGCAAAGGATAGACAATCAGGGATAACTGATTTGCCCAGTGTCACACAGCTAAGAGGTGTCTAAGATTATATTTGAACCCAGAACCTCCTGACTCCAGGCCTGGCGCTCCTTCCACTGTACTACCTAGTTACTTCTAACTCTTCTTTTAAATGACATTCTTTTCAGGTATTTTAAAATGGCAATCATATCCCCTTTTAGTCTCCTGGGATTATGTCTGGTTTGTTCTTTTCTTACCATAATAGTTTAATAGAAACTACTATAAGTGGTCATTAAATAAAAGCAACAGTGTACAAATGCGGTAGAACATTTTTTAGCTCATATGCTTAGTAGTAAAAGTGGTGGCTACCTAAGTGTCATGGATTAGAAACACCAGATAGATTAGTTTCCTTTTGGTTCATTTAAAACTAACAGAAACTTTATCGAGGGGCTAATCACCATCGGAAAATATTTTTTTCTTTCCAAGTGCCAGCATTTAAGATCTTGTTTGGAACCTTCTTAGTGGGAATTAAAATGAATATTTTCCTAATGTTGATGATCAGAGAAGTATAAAACAAGGACCAAGGTGTCAGTACCTCGAGATCTTGCTTCTTTTAACTTCATCTTGTTTGGATTCTCAGTGTTTTCTTCCTGACTGTGTCGCTGGATTTAGGGAGGATTAAGGTAAGCTTTTAGAGAAGATATAAACATCCTTGGGCCAGAGGAGTGCTGGCCCATGCTTTACTAATAGGAACCCATTTCATGTAATAATTTATAGTGGAGATATTACTTTTCTTGGTGAAATTCATCCAATTTGAGCAAAAAGTTTAATGATAGGCATCATTCTAAGAATGGTGTTGCTTTAATGAATTTTGCTTTAATTTAATGAATGCATTCTCTGTTTCAAATGTGGTTTCTTAATTTCCCACACTAAATATGGTGTGTGTAAGCACTGAATGTGCATATAAGGGTATAGTTCTTTTGTCCTTGAACAAATCAGGCAGTAAGCACTCGGATTCCATGTTGGCATCTTGTTTTCTGCCAGAAGAAACGATTCAGGAATATATATTTGAAGTTACATATATAGAGTTGAATTCATACATGAAAGAATTGGGCTTGGGAAACAAAGAGGAACAGAGAACACAAATGAAGAGTGGTACAATGACTAAAATCTGAAGCAGCCTTAAAATGTTAGTTTCCTATCAGAAGATCTGCTAAAGTAAACAGAGACACTGAATTTAGATGGTTTGGTGCCCTTTTATATGCATTATTATTCCAGAAGGTATATGTTTTACGCTATAACTGGCATCCTAAAATGCTATTGAGATGAGTACATTGAAACAGTGCTATGCATTTCAATCCCACCTAAATTGTAAAAGAGGCACTTTAGTGTAGTAATCTAGTATTTTATATTATAAAGCATGACATTGAACAATTTCATTGAAATTAACATGTGTATGGAACATTTGATCTCTTCCCATTATCTGCTCCTGTCAAATAGAATCTTCAGAAGGATTATGATTGAGATGACATCACATAGGTATATTGTAAATATTTTGTTAATCTAAAGCTCTGTCTCCATTTGAAAAATTGATTGTTTTACAGAAATGCAGCACTTCTGTTAGAAAAAAAGGGCAGACTCCCTCTACTGCTGAGATGCGGAGCAGCTCACTGAACAGGGACAGAGTGATAGTACATTTTCAGGCAGAGAGGTATTTATAGAAACTTCACTCCCTAAAAATGCTTCACTGGAGAAATGCAAAAAGGCATTATTTCAGGGTCTGAATATCTCACTTCTTGTTTTTCAGGCAGCTTCATCTTTGCATGCTGGTTGCCTTGTTCCACTGAAAGCAGACAGTTTACAACTGGGCAGAGAAAGCTATAGTTGAGCCAGCTTTTGAGGGGACAAACCCTCCCACCATTTACTCTTCTCTAGTAGTTTGCACTGAAGTCTGTTGCACCTGTACTCTAAATGAAGGACTAAATCATATTTTTTCCAAGACATTTATTTGCTGGTAGGGTTTTGAAATGGCAACAGTAATGTTGAAACTTAATTTTATCAGTAGCTTAGTAGCCACATCAGTATCAGCTTAGTTCAAGTGAGTCTTCATATTTGCCTGGTTTTTTATGCTCTCCAGGAAGAGATAACACAGTGGGAAGTGGCAAGTGGACAGCTTCAGATGTTGTGGCTTTTGTGATTTGTGATAATTGTGATAATAACTCTATGGGTTAGATATTGGTCTTCAGGCAGTTCTTTTCAGTTAGACAGAATGTTAACTGATGAACATGTTATAAAGGTTCCAACAACTGGAGTTTAATGGGTACTGAATCTCAAAAGATCTAATAGCTGGCATGTTTGGGGAAAAAATAAGGCCTAGAAATCTAGGCAATAGGTCCTTAACTGGTGGAAGAAAAGGTATAGAGTACTTGATATTTCCTTTGCTTGGCATATTTTACCACTGGTTCCCAGTTTCTGGTAAGCAAATCTCAGAAAAAAATGAAAAACAGGGAAGGCTTAAAGCCAGAGAGAGAGGAATTCTGCACATCTAAGGGAAGAAAGATCAGGTACTTTGCAAATTAACTTTAAATTGTCCTTTTGAATGCTCAGTTTCCATTTAGGTATTATGAGAATTGAAGAGACAATATTTCTATTTTATGAATTTTAAATTTGGATATTCTCAAAGTAGTTTTTTCTGGTGGGCATCATTCTTTGCTTAATCAATAATTTACTCTTTTGACTTACTGTGCAGTCCCTTCCTGTTTGTATGGGGCCATTTGAGTATTTGATTCATGGTTCTGAGGGTGATTATTGGATATTAGCTGTTTATTGGAAGGTTAAATTTCCCATATGATTTAGCGTTTGTCATTTCTTAACCTATGCAAGACATAGATCTTGGCATATATTATTAGGCTTGCATTTGGCTACACTGATAGATGCATTGGATTTAGAAACTGGTGTGGATTCTGATTGTGGATCTTACTTAACCTTTTTTATTTCATTGATCATCCTAATAAAGTAATCATATTCTTAAACTTACTTTTATATCTGGAAATTATGAAGAAGTTTCTGGTATATTAACCAATATCTTCATAGCAACTATAAGAAAAGACATATCTGAATTATAAAATCATAGATTTAGTGCTAAAAAGTACTTTAAAGATCCTTCAATCTAATCACCTCATTAAAAAAAATTGCAAGGATGAAGAACTAAGGCCCAATGAGGTTAATTGACTTGTCCAGGACATATAGAAGTAGAGCTGGGATTTGAACCCAGGTCCTCTGACTCTAATTGAGCAACTAGGCAGTGTTTTGGATTGAGCTTCTAGTCAGAAGACTCATCTTCCTGAGTTCAAATCTAGCCTCAGACTCTTCCTAAATGGGTGACTCTGAGCAAGTCATTTAACTTTGCTTCAGTTTCTCATCTGAATATGAGCTGGAGAAAGAAATGACAAACCATTCCAGTATCCTTGCCAAGAAAACTCTAAATGGGGTCATAAAGCATTGGATATGACTAAAAACAATTGGAATGTTAACTCCAAATTGGACAATGTTCCATACAATATTTGTGTTGTTTCAGGGGAATCTTCCCCGATATGCATGTGACAAAGCCAATGTTTTATATAGTGTGGAGAGGGAAAGACTTGGATTCAAGGTCCAACTCTGTATCAGAGAATATGTGGCTATGGGCAGACTTTCTAGATCTCAGTTTCCTCAAGTGTAAAAATGTGAATACTAAATTTTTGTACATACTTATTGTAAGACTCAAAAATAAATAACAAATTCTCCTCAAGCTCTAAAATACTATACAGATATCAGTCATCGTTATTATGTGAAATCTCCTAATTTCAGGAAAGCATGAAGTTTCCATTTAAAATCTTGAGTATGAGATTTTTTTTCTCCTCTCTGCTCAGATATATGAAAGAACTGCCCTTTGTAGTGGTATTTTCCCATCAAACTGTGGTTTCATGCCATAGATTTTTTTCCTCCTTTATAAATTCTGTACATTTGAGCCAGGGACCTCTTGGCATTGGATATATATTTGAAATAGAATAAATAAATTATGTAATGATTTTAAAAGCTTTCTAGGATGATTGGGGTTGAAAGGCATTACATAAAATAAGTTACTTCTTGTTATTTATTAATACGAGTATTGGTATGATTGGATCATGTCCCATCATGTTTAATACTTGAGTATGAATGAGTTGATAACATTAGAAAATGAATATTCCAAATATGTCAGCCAATAGGGTCCCTAGATTTTTATAACTTAAAAAAACAATTGATTCAGAATGCATCTTAGCCTTATTTGTTTTTTTCTTCGAGAAATAGTTGTGTAATATTAAAACACTTCTTTCTATTTTACCTTTATTTTCAAGGTTAAAAACAGAGTGAAGATAGTTCTGAATACTATAAATTTGTGATCAAAAGCCCACCAAATTTTGGAGATTTTGAAATGAAGCTATATATCGTTTTATTCTTTAAAGACATTAGGATTGATCACATAGAAATGTAAGTTCTACTTCTATGTGGAAAAAAAAGTTACATGTTTTAAAGGCTAATAGTCTATTGTAAATGTCAATTTTCCCTAATTCCAGCTAATAAAAGTAGCTTAGCAGACATACATGCTATTCCACCAAAATTACAAAGGCCTCCGATGACCATTTTCAATTCTCATATTCTTTGAAACTACTATGGTTTTTATCATAAACTATAGTATTTTACCCATGTGCTTGAATAATAGGGCATTTATAATGAGAGAACAGAGAGAAATGAAACAAATGAGTTCCCCAGGAACATTTGTTTCAACTGTTTATGATTTTAGCATTCAATGTTTATTTCAGATTGGGAGCCTGAGAAACTATATCATTCCCTTTATATTGGTAGGTACATCCATGTGGATAAGCCTAAGGTAAGCTGGGCAACGAATAATGACTTGCATGAAAACTATTTGTGATTGTCACAAATTTCCTGGGCTGGTGGCTTGTTCTCAGAAACTCTAACTAGCTCATGTTGTTCATCTCTATAACCCTATAACTGTGGAAAATATTTTCTCCATTTTGGGGAAGTTTTCCAAGTCTCAAAGCCTTCAGTGAATTCTTCAAGGCCACTCAGTAGTGCTGTGGATAATGTACCGAGCCTGGGGTTAAACCTGAGTTCGAATCTAGATTTAGACACTAGCTGTTTGACTTTGGGCAAAGTCACTTAACTTCTTTCTTCTTCTATTTCCATATTTGTAAAAATAGGGATAATAATAGCATCTACCTCCTAGGGTTGTTGGGAGGATAAGATGAAATAATATTTGTCTAGCACTTTGCAAATTTTAAAGCTCTATATAAATGCTAGCTATAAGGGAAAGAAATAAACATTTATATAGCACTACTACATGTCAAGCAGAGTAATAATATGATATTTATGTGTAATATTTATCAATCTATAATATTTACTTGTATTTAGTTATTTTTATTATTATAGCTCATTTCTGCCCCCTTCTCTTAGGAGATAGCTTCCATTAGCAATGTGTGTCTGTTGTGCATGTAGAGTGAATGACTGTAAAATCAAAGAAAACATGTTGCCCCCAGCTAACAAAAAATGGCTCATAGTGTTTTAATTTTCCTGCTCTCTTCATATCCAATGATCTTCTGTTGCATTAAATTGGCACTACCGGCAACAGTGATCCTTAGTAAGTGAGAGGAGGCAGCTCTCTGCTTCCAGCACTGCTGAATCAGCACAACAGGGGGACAGGCAGGCTGTCTTTCTAATTTCTTTGTGAGCAGGATTAAATTACTCTGCAGGCTGGATTTGAGCCATAGGCCATAGTTTTACAGTCTTGTAATATGGTCCTGGAGCCTGAATCATATAAGCCCATTTGTCTACCTGTTTATTACCATAAAGCTTTCTCACTTTACAACCTATCATCTCCGGCTCTTTTCTGTCTCCTGAATTTTAAGTACAAAATGACATGAATTAAAAAAGAAACCTAAAAACAACAGTTGAAGATTCTGGGCAATGTAAAATAACAAAGGCTGTAGCTTTCATGCTCCAGCTTGAAAGGGAAGATGCAGTAATCAGGGGAGACTCCAGGTGGCAAGACTATGGTGCATTATGATAAGAGCCTTCCTTGGTCTTGCCTTTTCAGGAATATTTCATTTTCAAAAAAAAAAATCACAGGAGGAACAAGAAGGACAGGTGCTCACCAGAAGGTGAAGATTTCAAGGATGCATAAAAATGACACACTGATAACTTGGTGGCTCCCTTGAGACAAAGCATCCTGAGTTTGGTGAGGAAAAGCTTGGGGGTTTGGGGTAGGCAGTGGGAGAGAGCAGAGAGAGAATCAATATATACACTGATCAGATATATTAATCTATTGGCTTTTTTTTTTCCTTTCCCAAGTCTTCCCCTCTAATGTCCTCCATACTGATGATTTAACATCAGTTACAAAAGGAAGTCCCCAGGAGAAAGTTCCAGGAAAATTTCCTCCCTGCATTTTTTACAGTTTTTTAAACAATAGGTTTCTGTCTCTATAGTCAATCAGACTTGTTTGAGAGCATTAGATTCTAAGAGGCAATATTCTGGAAGGATAGATCAGAATGGCAAGAATATTAAGCTGGGAATCAGGAAGCATGGGTCCTAATCTTGGTTCTGTTCTGACTGGCTGTGTGACATTGGAGAAATTACTTAACCCCTCTAGCTTTGTTTTCCTTAGCTATAAAATGGGAGGACTCATAATCTCTTATGGGGAATTGTAAAGGAAGCACTTCATATACCACAAAGTACCATAGAAATTTGAGCCTTTCTAGTAGTTCTATGACAAAATTAAAATTGGCTGCTCTTTTTCCAAGACTGGGAATCCAAGAAAATATTGAATTAATCCACGTATTTAAGTCACAAGGATGAAAGAGCTGCCCCATAAGCATGGCTAGAGGCAACTCTGACTTACTCCCTTAGTGTACATAGACAATCATATCATTCTCGGACTTTGAAAGGTTTTTATTTTTATCAGAAAGGTATCCCCTTCTTGTGATTATCAAAGAATTAGTCATTTTAATTCTCTGCCTAAGCATTTTTTTAAAAAGAGGTTATGTCCTTCTTGCTTAAATACAAGGGTGGATAAAGTTTGTCCATATTAAATGGCATTATAGTTGATTGTATTGACCAGTGTATTAATTCCCCTATTAGTTTTCGTGTATAAGACAAAAGGGAGGGAGGAAGAAATAGGGGGAGGCAATCATTCCTGATACTCATATGTGCTCTTGGAGAGGACCAGCTTTAGTGCATCTGCTTGGGGCTGTGGTGGCTTGCAAAAGCTTATCTATTTATTTCTGAACATATTGTGCTGTTAATCTACACCTCCCCTTTCCCAATGGAAATGCTGTTCACGAGGCTCTAGCCTCTCTCCGGGAAGTTATTTGATTTCTGAAGTAAGAAAAAGGATTAATGTGGCTGGATTTTGATAAGCTTGGTCCTCTAGCATGATATAGGCCCCTTCATCCTGCTAGCATCTCTGACAGTTGGTTCGTTAGGCAGGAGCACTGCAGAGTGCTGATATAGGCCGTGCGGAGATAATTGTAGCTTTACTGTTTAAGGGTAAGTCTAGTGCTTTCCAATGTTAAAATGATAACCTGTTTAGGGAAAGTCGCAGAGCCAATCTACTGGCGTGGGAAGACATAGGACAACTTTGCTTATATCACTGAAATTTGAGCACGTTTTCTTTTCCCTTGCACAAATTAAAGTCTCATCTTGTTTATATTTCTACGATTAAGCTAGAATTTAATGCCATCACTGTGTTTCTGCTTTTCCCCTGCTATAAAGAGATCAGGGATTGAGTCTATATCTTCCTATGCTCCATCATAATCCTAAGCTATTTGTTATAACAATAAACATAAAGATTACATGGCACAGTGGCAGAAGAAATAAATTGGGGATCTGACATCTTGGGTTTGAATCCTAGCTGTCTGTCACTTTAGAAAAGTAGAACCTTAAAAATATCACTCACTTTAGCTGGGGCTCAGTTTCCTTATTGGTGAAATAAGGGTATTATTTTAGATCATCTAAATTCTGATTAGTAGATTCAGTTTAATATCATCTAGGTTGGTACATTTATAGAGAAAGTTCATGAAGAGCAGCATATATATAATCATAGATTCAGAGCTGGAAGGTCCCAAAGGTTATAGAGTCTAGTTCTTTTATTTCACAGATGAAGACACTGAAGGCTAGAGAGTGCTAAGAAGTGAGCTGGAGTTTGGACATAGGGTTTTGTTTGGTTTTAAATCAGAGAATTCAACAAAGGAGGAAAGTGAGGCAGTTTCTGTGGAATAGGAGAAAGACTAAGTGAATTAGTACTTAGCATACTTGGTTTCTAGCTCTGTCTTTGCTTCTAACTCACTGCACAATGATGGACAAAATACTTCCTTTTCTTCTCCTCAGTTTCTGTGCCTATGACTATAATATATCATTCTATAGGAACATAGGGGTTTAGATGACTGTATGTATCCTATTTCCCTTCAAGCTTTGCTATTGTCATTTTATGATTCTGTTAAAAAAAATGACATCTTCCAATAGCCCTAAAGATTGAATTATCTTGATGCCCTTAGAAATCACACCCTTGATGATGGAGGTCATTTTTTTATTTATTTCCAGGATTTTGTTTCTTAAGTTACCTGGGTCAGACAAACAGTAACAACTCTTATGGAGTATGTATTGCTAGTGGAAAGGTGTCCTTTTGTTATTATATATTGCTATATATCTTTTTCCTGTGGTTTCTTTATTATTGAATGAGGAAGACTTCTCCCAGTATCTGTAGCTACTCAAAAACTTCGAGAAATATTAATTAAGCATAGACATTAAGGTATACAGAAAAAAATGAAATGGACTCTTCTCTAAAAGAGCTTCTACTATGGGGATATAACTTTTTTGGCAGCTAGGTGACTTACTAGTCAGAACAGTGGGTCTAGAATCACAAATACCTGGATTTAAATCTGGCCTCAGATAGTATTGTGTGAACCTGGGAAGTCACTTCATCATTCTTTGCCTCAGTTTCCTCAGCTGTAAAATGGGGATAAGTATAGCTCTCAGGATTGTTAGGAGGATAAAATAAAATATTTGTAAAACTCAGCATAGTACTGACACATAGTAGGCACTTAATAAATGCTCATTTCCTTTCCCTCCTTCTTTCATAAAATATAAATAAATATATCATAAGGTAAGAAATAAAGGAGACAATGGACTGACTAGACCTAGCCTTAGTAATGTTTTGAGTAGAGAAAAGAGATTAATAATTAGGGGGATCAGATATGAGGTAGCACTTAAACTGATTCTTGAAGGAAAATAAGGAAAAAGGTGAGGAGGGTGTTTGTTCCAGTTATAGAGGCAGGAGATGGTCTATCATATTCCATTGCCAGATTGATCTGTAGGGACCCCACGAAAGTCACAAAGGTTTATCCCAGGATGTGAGAAAACTTAATTAAAGCAGAAGGTACTGAAGTGTTCACATGGCCCTCTAAGGCTCTTTAATCTCAGGCTAGGACTTTCAGCTGCTTCCTCTTCATTGAAGCCTTTTTTATTCTCCTCTTCATGCTATCAATATTAAGTGTGGTCTCTCTACAATTTTCCTTATTCACTATTTATATACAGGAAGAGGGAAGCTGGGTGGTGCTGTGGATAGAGTGCTGGGCTTGGAGTCAGGAATACACTTCTACTTTAGGTATTCAAGCCTGGACTTAGACACTTACTAGCTGTGTGACCCTGGGTAAGTCACTTAATCATGTTTGCATCAGTTTCCATATATGTAAAATGAGCTGGAGAAGGAAATATAACTCTGATGTCTTTGTCAAGAAAACCTCAAATGGGGTAATTAAGAGTTAGACAAGACTGAAATGACTAAGTAATAGTAACAATATATAGGAGGGCAACCTGGAATAGTGGGATGCAGTACTAAGGATCCTGACAGAATGCAAAGATGACTGAATGAGGGCAAAGACTGCTTTGTTTCTGTTTTTGTTTCACTGGACCTAACCCAAAGTGCCTGACACATAGTCACTTAAATGGTATTGACTAATATTAACTGTGTAATTCTCACAAGTCAGCTGAACTCTATGTCCCTTGGAAACATCCTGGACCTTCTCTCTTAAGTCATTGGTGTCATACTCAGAAAGGGACTCCCAGTAATCCATAATAAGTATTCCTGCATACCACTTACTGATAGCATTAAAATATAATATTATTTTTATTTTAGTATATTTTATTTGTTTTATTAAATATTTCCCAATTCTTTTTTTTTTTAAATCTGATTATGGCCCCACTTAAGAGTGTTCAGGAATCCTTTGCTTTGTGTTCGACACTTTTGTCTTCAGTTACAGAAAAGTGGTGATTTGTACCAATAAAAGGAGTTTCTAAACTGGGAGTACTCAGCACCTAGGAAATTACAGGTCCTTTATGTACTTTAATACTTAATTGGGTACTAGTTATCTTCTCCTAATGGAATGTTAGTTCTTTGCAGGACAGAAATATTATGTGTCATTATATAAACTGAATACCTAGCACAGTTTCTTGGTCACCATAGGTACTTAATAAATGTTGAATTGGCTTTAAAGTAATAAATTAAGCATTTTATTTACTGTTTTCTGTGTGCATGATCTTATTCTAGGCACTGGGAAGTGGGATAGAGACAAGAAACATAAAGGTAAATATGATTAAGAATGTCCCTTCAAGAAGCTCAAGATCTTGTTGTAGAGATAAGAAATGCATGCAAATAGCTATAAAGAACTGTTTTAATTGGAATGCCAGAGGCTAAACAGTCCTAAAAAGTCAAAGGAAAAAAGGAAAATTCTTGCCAAAGGAGAGGATCAAGACTAGAGCAGGAAAGAATTCTGCTGGGATTTTAAAGATTTCAACCAATGGAGATGGAGGATAAAGACTCAGAGCCTGGGGCTGCATGTATGAATCTTCTGTAATACTGTTTGAAATCTTTCAAAATGTGGTAGAGTTTCAGTGAACATCTTGTAGAACAAGGTCTCACAGAGCAGGTGAGTCAGTCAACAGTCAGTCAACAGTTATAAGAAACTGGAGCCCAGTGCAGGAAGAATGACCAAGATAAGAAGAGTAGTCTAGGGTACCTTCTGTTTGGGATAGGCAGTTGGAGAGGTTAGAGTTTGACAAACCGATATGAGAATCATCTCCAGAGAGATGGTAGTTGATTCATGGGAGCTGATGAGATCACCAAGTGAAATAGTATATAGAGAAATGTATGACAGAGTTTTGGGGCCACATCTTCCCTTAGTAAACACGGCTTGGATAAAAAGCCAGCAAAAGAAACTGAGATGTTAGTCAATAACTAAACATTTATTACTTAAGTGCCTGTTATGTGCTAGGCTTTGAACCAAAGTGCTAAGGTTACAAAGAAAGACAAAAACCAGCCCTTACTTTTGAAGGACCTCATAGTCTAATAGGGAGAGAATATGCAAACAACGAACAAGATATATAGAGAGTAAACTGGGAATAGAGAGCATAACATTAGAGAGGAGTAGGTAGGAAAGGCCTTTTGTAGGAGATGAGATCTTAGCTAGAACTTGAGGGAAGTCAGGAAGAAGCCATGAGAGAAAACCAGAGAAGATGTTCAGAGAGAGAAATGGAGAAGTCCTGGGCAGGGAGCAATAAGGAGAGCAGAGTAGGAGATTTTTTAAAAACATCATTTAATTAAATAATTAATTTGGAATATTGCACACTGCTTCTCCATACTTCTGAGATAATAGAAAGGCCTTTCCAGAACTTCTCAAATTCAAATAGTTCTGAGTGATTTATACAACAAACTTTAATGGTCTCTCCTGTAATGTAGGTGGAGAGCTTCCCATTTTTTTTGGCATGCTGGTTTTGAGAGAAACAGAGATAGAGACACACAGAGAGAGACCAATATATAGAGAGATTTAATAACTGCTTCTCCTATTCTGTCCCCTATCCTCCAAATCAGGAAGGACATCTTTATAATGAATGGAGAGATAACTTTTTCCTGTTCTACTAATAGAGAAGAGGGCACAGGAAAGCAGTAAAATGTAGATGAGAAATAATTGGAGAAGAATGAGAATACATGGGGGAAAAAGAAGTAGCATTTTTCATTTTGCCCAGGTATAATAAGACTATGCTGCTTTATTTATTAAGCCATTGCCAAATAAAGTAAGACAAGTGGATCTTAGCCTAATCAAAGTGCTCCTTTGTGGGCCATGCTAACTTCAGGTGTCCTAAAGTATAATTGCATAACAATGACAATTATTGAATCTGGAGCGTTAGTACAGGAGGCTCTCTTTCTTTTGTTTTGCTCTAAAATATAGCTTTTGGGATGTCTGATGAAATGGAAAAGGACTTAACTTTTGAGCCAATCTATAACTTGAACAGGTGCATGCCTGGCACTGGCAAATTGGGGTAGATATCTCTCATCTTTATACCATTTCGGGGCGTTATTTTGTGATGAAAGAGTCCTGTGTTGTTTCACTCCAAAACACAAAAGCCAATATGACTAGATATCAAGTTCTTCACCATCTGACTGCTCAACACAAATGACCTATTTGGGGGCTCACGGGCAGACACACATAAGTGGCACAGGTTAGGACATTATTTCAGATTTAGATTTTTCCCCTTCTTTTAAAATATTCCTTTCCACTTTGACACTTCCCCCAATGCCAAAAGGAATTGTTGTAGCCTATCTCATATATCTGCCTGTATCATTTTACTGAGGAGAATTGGGTAACTGTAAAATTATATTGACCTGAGGGGATTGAGATAGAAAGTGGCTATGTGCTTAACTGAACAGGAATCAAACTGTTTTACTGATAACATTTTATTGATTCATCTCCTTTTCTGTGTTACAAGTAGCCTCAAGCCTCTCAAAATGAGCTGGCAGTGTTTTTGTGTTGAGGGTCCATTGCATGGATAGTCTCTTGCTAGGTATTGAAATCTTCTACACGGGCTGAGAACTCAGATAATTATTGTGATTTGTAAAGACGGCAACTGCAGATGGGCCTTCCCATAGGTTCTTTTTCCAACAGGGTAACAGGTAATTCCTGTCCTCTCTTGAAAATATACAATCCAACCTTTGCTATACTGCCTTGGAGAGTTTCGTTGTAATAAGCTAGACTTTTTAATCGTATTTGGAGAGGGGAGGAGAGCAAAATGCTTGCTATAATTGTTTTAAGGTGAGAGTATTTAATCGACAGCAAACATTGAGGGGATTTTGAAGTGGAAGTGTTTTTAGATACTGTCAGTACACGGTCTACGAGAAACAGTTTCTCTCCTGAAAGAAATAATTGAAGCTTTGGTATTTTTCCCCCTTTCACATCACTTTGTATGACACATCTTTGAAAACCAAGTAGCTTTAAGAAAAAACATAGGCATAATGTGAGTTTAACCTGCATGTGTTGACTAATTTAATTCTTTTGAAGGAGTTAATTTGATGTACTTCATTTATTGAGGACTCACTCAAATTCTAATGACAAAAGGGCCTTTATTTGGGGGAGAGTGAATACAATATTGACTCATGGTGCTTTTGTACAAGTTTCATTTTATTGTGAATAGTAGTAATTGAATGTGTGTGCATTTAATAAAAATATGATTGGGTTAGCTTATTGTAAGCTGAGAGTTTTTATGGCATGAATTTGTTACTTAAACTCCTTGGTCTCATGCTGTGGGCAAATGTGATCAGTTTGCTTTTTTGGCAATAGACTTTGGGATGTAGAGGCCTCAGCATCTGTGGACAAGGGTTACAATCAAAATGCTGTTGTGTACTTGCTGTGGATAGCATACTATATTAGTTTGGCAAATTGGATGACACAGGAGTTATATCAGATACAGTTCTTGCTTTCAAAAGGCTTAGAATCTAGTTAGGGAGTCAAAACTAGGCACTTATAATTTAAGTAGTTCCCCAAGGAAATCTATGGGATAAATATGTGAAAATATTTGTAAATGGTTTTGCAAACTTTAAAGCGATATATAAATGTTATTATTGTCCCCGTGTTGTTATTATTGCTAAGCACCAAAATGAAGGTCAAACATACTATGCCTTTGGAGTTCTTGACCGTAGTGGGCAGAAGAAAGTAGAAACTGGCCTGGACATTGGAAGATGGGTACAGCTGTGGAATATGGAAAGAGAGTGGAACAAGACACCCTCATCTCCCACCTCTGGATATTTTCACTGGCCATCCCCCATGCCTAGAGCATTCATCTTCTTCCTCTGTCTCCCGGCTTCCCTCAAATCCCAGCTAAAGTCCAGCCTTCTACAGCAAGCATTTCCCAGTCACCCTTAATTCTAATGCCTTTCCTCCACAGATTATTTCCAATTTGTCCTGCAGTGTAGCTTGTTCATATGTAGTCTTTTGCATGTCATCTCTCCCATTAGACTGTGAGCTCCTTGAGAACCATCATTAGTTTTTTTTACCTTTCTTTATATTCTCAGAGCTTAGTACAGTGCCTGGCATATAAGTAGGCACCTAATAAATGTTCATTGACTGACTAGCTCATCATCCATAGGGTATCTGTTTTGTTATTGCAGTAGGAATAAGAATGGATTTGTAATTATTCATTCCCTTTAATCTTGACTCTCTTACAATCATTGGTACTTTTAGTAATATGAATCCAATTGAGGATTTGTATCTGGAAGAGCACTTAGAGATCCTTTCATCCAATCCCTTGATTTTCTACATAAGACAGAATTGACATGACTTTCCTAGACATCTAGCAAAAGAGTATGTAGTAGAAACAAGGTGTCATGCCTCTCAATTAAGTGTCTGTCTCATTTGTATAGCGTTAACTTGTTAGTGAATTTTGAATGGCCCTATTCAACTACTATAGTGGGTACCTTCTTTCTTCCTCCAGTGACTCCAGCCTGTGTCCAGCAGGAGAATTATATACTAATATAGAAGCCAGGTTAACACTGAGTGCATTTGTCAACTCAGCCCTTTAAGATAGTCATGATAAATGATGGAGAGTCAGTGTAGCATACTCTTGATTTGAATAGCATGTTAGTTTTTCTGTTCTGTTCACTTGTTTTTAAATCAAGAGAAACAGTTGGAAATGAGTACTAAGAGCAGTGCACTAAGTACCTAAAGATTGTATTCTTTCTCATCTGGGGAGTGGGAGAATACTGGTGAGAAAACTGAGGCATAAACATAAGGGAAAATAAAACCCGATTAGAACAATAAATAGAATCTGTTAAGCAGTCTGTGATTTCTGAATTCACTTTGATTTTGTCTTAAAAGAGAACAATCAACCTGTCAGAGGAAAACCAACAAGCACAGAAGAAAGGCAGTGGGAACAGAGAGGGACAGTGATAAACATAATTTAGTGTGTAATGGCTTGGGTAATCTTAATAATGATGCAGAGCAAGAATTAACCTCTGGAGATGGATTTTTAATACGTGCAAAGCCTAACATATTAAGTGGAGAATTCTTAGTGTTTACAAAGCCCCTTTCTCTTTACATCCCAAATAATAGGCAATTTAGGATCCTGGGAACAAATCGACAAATTATAAAAGTTGCTATTTAAGGTGATTATATTGCCAAAATATAATTTCTGTGTATCGCAATTTTGATTCTTCTGAGCTAGTGATGTTCCATGATTCACGGCACTATAGCATTCACTGGGGGGAATATAAGTGTCATAATGACAAGTTTTGTGAAAGCAAGGACCTTGCAGTCATTAAAAGAGATGCTGTTATTTCCTAAAACAAATTCAGCCAGATCTCCTTTTAGGCAATTGGGAGGTTCATTCACTGTCCATATGTAATTCTCATCCAAGACTAACCTACCTACTTGCATACATACATACCATGCATATGTATACATACAAATGTGTACATGTGTATATAGCTATTAAAATCCACATACATGTATACACATGTGTGCCTATGTATGTAAATAAATGTAAATATAAAGGTATAGGCTTTTCTATACCCATAAATGTACCCATGTGTATATAGTTATGTAGGCTTGCCATATAATAAGATTTAAATATATTAGATAGCTGGCAGGTAATAATAATAAATAGCTAACATTTATATATTTATTAATATGTGCTGGCACTATTCTAGGTATTTTACAGTTAATATCTCATTTAGTCTTCACAACAGCCCTAAGAAATGAGTGTTATTATTATTATCTCCATCCTAAAGATGAATAAACTGAAGGAAACAGAGGTTAAGTGCTTTGCCCAGGGTCACACAGCTGGTAAGTGTCTGGGGTCATATATGAACTTAGATCTTCCTGACTCTAGGCGCTGCGCTCTATCTACTAAGCCATCAAGCAGCTTTTTGGATTGGTAGCCATGAAATATCAAAAGAGCTAGAAGAAGACCTTTAGTATTTTGGACAAATTACTGTATAGAACAAAAGTAACAAGCATGTGGCTAAAACAATAATGAGTATGGTGTGAACCAGATCTAAATATAATCAGGAAATGTTTAGCAGAATAGAAAAATATACAAAAGCAATAAATGTTGGAGGGAATATGGCAAAATTGGGACTCTAATGAGTTGCTGGTGGAGTTGTGAATTGATCCAGCCATTCTGGAAGGCAATTTGGAACTAGGCCCAAAGGGCTTTAAAAGACTGTCTGCCTTTTAGTCCAGCCATAGCACTGCTGGGTTTGTACCCCAAAGAGATAATAAGGAAAAATACTTGTACAAAAATATTTATAGCTGCACTCTTTGTGGGGGCAAAAAAATTGAAAATGAGGAGGTGTCCGCCGATTGGGGAATGGTTGAACAAATTGTAATGTCTGATGCTGATGGAAAGTATTGTGCTGAAAGGAATAAAGAACTGGAGGAATTCCATGTGAACTGGGATGACCTCCAGGAATTGATGCAAAGCAAAAGGGGCAGAACTAGGAGAACATTGTACACAGAGACTGATACACTGTGGTACAATCGAACATAATGAACTTCTCTACTAGCAGCAACAAAGTGATCCAGGACAATTCTGAGGGATTTATGAGAAAGGACACTATTCACATCCAGAGAAAGAACTGTGGGAGTAGAAATGCAGAAGAAAAACATATGATTGATCACATGGTTCGATGAGGATATGATTAGAGATGTTTACTTTAAATGATCACTCTATTGCAAATAGTAATAATATGGAAATCGATTTTGAGCAGTGATACATGTAAAACCCAGTGGAATTACTCATTGGCTCTGGGAGAGCAGAGGGAATAGAGAAGGGAAAGTACATGAATTATGTAACCATGGGGAAAAAAATCTTAAATAAATAAATAAATGAAATTTTAAAAATAAAAATAAAACACTGATAACAGTACATATTAAAACTAAGTCATGTACCATTTAATGACCCTTGTTTCTATTTGAATTTGATAGTAATTGACATTTGCAAAATGATTTAAGTTTGAATTTTTCATATCACTTCATTTGAGACTTATAAGTCCTTGAGATGTGTCCTACAGGTATTATTTTCTCCCTTTTGTAGAAAAAGAGACTGATATTAAGGGAGATTGTATGTCTTGTTTATAGTTCTACAACTAATACATGTCAGAGGTGATCTTTGAAACCATGTCTTTTAGACCAGGAGTGTCAACATTACACTGCAAGCTCCTTGAGAGCAAGGAATATTTTTTGCCTTTTCTGGTATCTCCAGACCTTTCATGGTGCCTGGCACATAAATAAATGTTTTAATAATTGAAAAAAAAAGATTGAATGATTTGATGGAGCCAGTTTCTATTAGAGTTTGACATCCTTTCTAGAGTATGTCTGTCATTTTACCTTCTATTATTCATGGACAATAATCTTACAATGAATAGAAATGAAGAAGTCATGGTTTGTGTTTAAATAGGGAAGTGATAGGGAACCTTTTATAAACTGAGTGCCCAAAGTACACCATTACACCACATGTGAGCCATCTCCTTACCTCAGGCAGGGGAGGGAGGAAGCACTCCCTTTGGGCTGCTAGGCAAAGGGACAGGTGATGTGAAAAATGTCCTCAGGTGCAGTTGAGAGGAGGAAAGGAGCAGCCCCCTCTGGCAGGTGGCCCTAGATTCACCAAAATTGATAATAGGGTTATTCAATCAAAGTTAAACAGCATCTCTATCCCTGTTTAAGCAGTAAAGTATTGAGCCAACAATCCCACCTATAAAGTTGAACCTCTCCTAAAGTTATAGATTCATTCAGAGGGCAGTTTTTGAGTATCTGAAATATACAGGGAACTGGGCTATTTACTGAGTTAAAAGATTAATTCTGCCTGTTGTGAAGTAGGATTCAGCACATAGTATATGTATATTGGGCACCATCAAGCAGGACCAACTCACCATAGTATCCAAAAAGACATTGTTTTGTTTCTAATCTATAAAATGTGTGGACTCTATAGCCAAAGGAGTACAATATTGCTTTTGTATATATTTACCTTAGCAAACACTCTTGAATACTCATAGATTTATGAATATAAAGGTAGAAAGTAACTTGGAGATGTGGTCCAATTCCCTTATCTTATACACTGGTAAACTGACAACCAGGAAAATGAAATATGAAATCAGGGCCACATACTAATTATGTAGAATAGCTGGAATTCAAACCCAGACTTTCTGATTTAAGATTCAAAATTCTTTCGAATCTCATAAAACAGTACATTTTACTGTTTCTCCAAGCCCTTAAGTCTTACCCCACCCTTCTAATTTTGATCACAAAGATAGATATTTTATGACATATTACTACAAACCTACGTACCAAATTCTCGGTTTAAATGTCTATGTAATTTTGTTGGATGGCATTAGTCTAACTTAACCTTTCAAATTAATGTAAGTTTATGGCTTGGAAGAAATTGAGGTCAGACTAAACAATATATATGTTTAGGCATGTTAAATTTTTAATAAAACTTAGAAATGATTTTCACTGTCAGTGGGTTTGGCCTCATTTTATGGTAAAGAATACCTAAAATGTTGTGCAGAAATCTTCATTTTTATTTACTTTGGCCAATCAAAGCTTATTTTTTAAAAATTAAGAAAAGTTTGCTATTCAGTGGAAACCTATGATCAGCCTGTAAAATGGAGAATATTTTTTTCTGTGAATGATCATCACTGGCTTCATCCAGTTTATAATTTCTGATGTTTGTAGTTTAGGATTTCTTCAGTTGAGAGATACATTTTCTCAGATTATTGCTGCTCTCTTTTAGCCTATGCATTATCAGAGTCATTAATTTCAAATAAATTGATTAAAATAAAGAGATAAAGTTCATGTATATCCCTTTTGAAAAAAATCACATTTTGTGGATTGTGGACTTAACCTAAAAGTGATTATAAACTTCATTTCTCCCCATTATTACCATTAAAGCAATGCTTAATTGAAACTGACACTAACGTTGAACATCTTCGTAATTTAGGTGAAACAAGGTCTTCATATTATCTCATCATGCTTGATGAATATATTAAAGCAATTGGTTAGGAATCATCCTTTTATTACCTTCAGCAACTCCAGAGGGCTGAAGACAAGTTCCATAGTGTCAATTTATAATCCTGGTAATGAGAAACAATGTACTAGAAGTTCTTTTCTTTTTCTTTATGCCTCCTTTATTCCTCCAAATCTTTGGATCCTTTAAGATTAGAGGACAGTGATGGTGAACCTTTTAGAGATCAAGTGCCCAAACTGCAACCCTCACACAGCATGTGAACCCCCTCCTTACCCAAGAGAGGAGAGGGAGGAAGTGCTCCCATTGGACTGCTTGCTCGGAAGAGGGGCAAGTGATGAAAGAAATGTTCTCAACCTGCATAGAGAGGGGAAGTGAGCAATCTTTTCCAAGATTCATAGCATAGGTTCACCAACACAGTTACTGGATAACTGAAATTTTAGGGTTTATAGCATTTGAATTGTGGTTACAATGCCATGTTAAAAAGGGTTTCTTCTATTGGGATGATATCATTAGACTGTGTGATCCTTGGAAGCAAAGAGTAATTATTGCTTTTTTTTCCCTAAATTTCAATGTTTAGCACATTTCTTCGCACAGAGTTGGCATTTAATAAATATTAGTTGACTGACTCCACTAAAGAAAGAAGATGCAGTTAGATATAGGAAGGTCCAAATAATCCATTATCTGAGTTAATGAACTGAACTAAAAGATTATAGGACAGTTTGGTTGATTTCTTTTAATATCACGTACATTTTTAGATTTGTACCCATTCTTTGTCCCCACAAAGGTATTTACTCTTTTCCCTTACAGCAAAAGGAAAAAAAAAAGAAAAACACAATAATCAAAAGCAACCTACAACTTAACCATGCTTGGCAACATATAAAATATTCCATACCTATAGTCTTTTCTTATTCTTTTTATAAATCCTTAACTTCTGTCTTAGAATCAGTACTGTGTATTGGTTCCAAGGCAGAAGAGCAGTAAGGGCTAGGCAATGGGGGTTAAGTGATTTTCCCAGCATCACACACCTAGGAAGTGTCTGAGGCCAAATTTGAACACACAACCTCTAGTCTCTAGACCTGGCTCTCAATCCTCTGAGTCACCCAGTTGTCCCATTATTCTTACAATGAAGAGTGAGGTACCCATCCTTCTCTCTTCTCCAAATAATATTGGGCATTACAAATATAGTCAATTCATTGGATCATTGTTTTTCTTATTTTCATTGTTTTAGACTTTTTTTTTAGTTTTTAGTCTTTCTCCTTCTGCTTACTTCATCTTGAATCAGTTTCTATGAGTCTTCCTATCATTCTCTCTTTTAATCTCATTCATCAATACTTATGGCTCCATAATATTCCACTGCATTCAGAGAACACAAAATTCACTATTAGATCATTTTCTTAATGTTCTTATCTTTTAAGCCCCTTCAAATTGATTGCCTTTTGCTATCATCTCCTATTTGCCGAATTTAAAGTAGAACTCTGGAGTTGTTTTGGTTTGCTTTTTATATCCTTTTACTATTTATTTATTGAGAAATTGCATTGGTCTATGTGTTTGTATTAATTCCCTATGTAGCCTGGATAGTGGAACTTTATCAGAAATATTTGCTGTAAATTCATTGTTGTTATGGTCGTTGTTTTAACTCAATGGATAATTTCCATTCTTCTCTTACCTGTATTGATTTTATTCCTGCAAAAGTTTATTAATTTCCTGTGATAAAAATATAATTTTGAAATGTTATATTTACTTTTGTTCCTCTTTTGGTTAAGATCATAGGATTTTGAACAGGAAACAGCTAGGCCAACTCACTTAAACTAGCGATGAAGAAATTGAAACCCAGAAAAGTTAATAATTTGTTGACTTGCCCATGGTCATATAATTAGAGAGAAAAAGTAGAATTGTATCAAACTGTCTGTTAATATCTGTCTGAAATATCATTATACCATGGTGTATACACATAGACCATGTTAGTGTGATTTTGAATCCAGACAGAAGGGGCAGCATACTAATAGAAAAGAAGCTAGTTATCTTTCCTTTTAAGCCTCTCCATGCCCACCTTTCCTATTAGTGTAGAGGGTACCATCATGCTCCTGGTCCTTCAGGTTCATAACTTAGGTGTCATCCCTGCCCTTCCCCCATATCCAATCTGTTGCCAAGGCCTATTGATCTCACCTTTGAAACATCACTCAAATATGTCCTCCTTTTTCTTTTGACATTGCCACTACTCTGGTGCAGGACCTCATCACCTCACCCCTGTACAATTGTAATAGCCTGAGTAATAGCCTGAGAGCCCTGAGTACATGGATCTGCCTATTTCAAATTCTCATCACTCCATTCCCTGATCATCTACCAAAGTGATTTTTCCAAAGTTCAGCTCCAGTAATGTCACTACTCAGTTAACTCTAGTGCAGTGATGGTGAACCTATGGCACAGGTGCCAAAGATGGCACATAGAATATTCTCTGTGGGCACCTGGCCAC
The DNA here is from genome assembly GCF_016433145.1 of Gracilinanus agilis. Lineage (NCBI taxonomy): Eukaryota > Metazoa > Chordata > Mammalia > Didelphimorphia > Didelphidae > Gracilinanus > Gracilinanus agilis. Next base: position 260,064,169 of record NC_058131.1, read on the forward strand.
CCTACCTCCCACCCCCATGAAAGTTCATTATTAGAAAGGCAGAGGGACTCAGGTAGAGCTGCTCCCTTCCCCTTCTCCACCACACCTGATGACATTTTTTTCACACACACACACACCCTCTGCCCAGCAGCCAATGGGAACACACAAAGGGATAAAGTGGGCGGCTCACAGGCATCAGAGCTGGAGGGGAGCAGAGCACTTGGGCCACTCCCCTCCCCCTCTCTACACTTACTGAAGACATTCCTCACTTCAACTCTTCAATTGCTCCTCCACCCAGCAGCCCAATGGGAGAACTTCCTCCCTCCTCTTTGTGGGGTAAGGAGGGGCAGGGTGTACCCAGCATGTAGGGGGAGGGAGCATGGCACTAGGTCTCTGGTGGGGTGGGCATGGCACTTGGTCTGGGTGATTGGGTGGGGGCAATGTCTCTAAATGGTTCACCATCATTGTTCTAGTGATTATTGCCTTCAGGTTCAAATACAAAATACTCTTTTTGGTATTCAGAGGTCTTTGTAACTTACTCCCCTCTTACTTTTCCAGTCTTCTTACATCTTACTACCTGCTATATACTCTTTGTTTCAGTGTTACTGACCTCCTTTCTCTTATTCATACAAGACACTCCATTAAAGTAAAGATACTCTGAGCATTTTCTCTGACTGTCCCTAGTGCCTAAAATGCCTTTTCTTCTCATCTCTGCCTTATGACTTTCTTGACTTTTATTGTCCTATGTTTTATTTTATTTTTTAGAAAAAATTTCCATGGTTACATGATTTATGTTCTTTCTCTCTCCTCCATTCCCCCACACCCCCCACCCCAACTCCCCCCATAGCCAATGTGTGTTTCCACTGGGTTTTACATGTGTCATTGATCAAGACCTATTTCCATATTATTGATTGTTGCACTGGGGTGGTTGTTTAGAGTCTACATTATTGTCCTGTGTTTTAATTCTCAACTAAAATCTCATCTTTATAGGAAGCCTTTCCCAATCCCTCTTAATTCTAATGCGTTCCTTTTCTTAATTATTTCTTGTTTATCTTGTATATAACTTTGTACATACATGTACTTGTTGTCTACCTCCTAATTGTAAGTTCCTTGAGAGCAAGGACTGTCTTTTGCCTATTTTTATCCCCAGTGCTTGATACAATGCCTGGCACAGAGTTGATTCCTGATAAATTTTTTTTTATTGATTAACTATGACTCAGAAGGCATGGACTCAAATATCAGAGATGTTTAAATAATATTTTTTATAATTTACCGAACTGTTTAATTCTGAGTCTCAGTTTCCTCCTCTATAGAATTAAGGGATTGGAATAAGTGAATTTAAAGCTTCCTTCCAACTTTGAATCCCTAGTGCTTTTCTCCACTGCTACTTCTATTTTTTCAATTAAGTTGAAATGTAGCTACTATTGCCCATTAGTAGGCACTCATTGCCTGGTATAAGTGCCAGCCACTACAAGAATAGACATGAATGCTATACTGGAGAAGGGCACATGTTATTATCTGACATCAAAAAATCTTGGAGATGGAAAGGACCTTTCCTTTCCTTAAACTGAATCTCCTTTGAAATGAGTAGAACCATGAGAATATTATGCACAACCTCAGAATTTAATACTTATAGAATAAATTTGAATGCTACCTCAAGAGGATGAACTTAAAAATGGAAACGTGAAAGACATGTAGATATATAAATATATACTTCCCAGATGATACCTTGTATGATGAAGGGGAGGACAAAGAGGCTGAGACACTTGTAAATAAATTCTAGTAATAAAAAATGGCCCTTCCATCCAATTTAGAGATACCTTCTATAGCACCCCTAAAATAGGTCATCTAGCTTTTGTTCAGACACTTAAGATAATGAGAAACTCCCCATCTTCCTAGACTATCTATTCCATTCTTAGGAAGTTCTTTTAATATTGAGCTGACATTTGCCTCCTTGTAACTTGTATCCATCTTAGTTATGTCCTTTGGGAGCTTCATAGCATGAGTCTAATTAATCCCAATGGAAAGCAGGGCAATCTCATAATGAAGAGATATATTTGAGAAGAGAATTTGGTTCACTATTGAAGCTAGAAGCTCACTGGTGCATCAGCACTAGGTGTATGTAATATATGTGTATGTGTTTACAGTGTAAAAAAATTAAAAACCAATGAGGCATTAAGATTCCTAGCCCTTTTATTCTTCTTGTGATTCCTCTGTTAATATCACATGATATAATAAAATATAAAATAATTAAAGATAAAGGAAATTCAGCATTATTAACAATCCATTAATTTCCTATTCAGATTTCAGTTTAATGATTTTTAACTGAAAATCTATAGTTACAAATATACTGATTTCTCACTTCCGTTTTGCTCTGTTCATCCCAGATAAGGAAATGAAAAGATTACTTCATAGACATGTAATCCAAATGTCAGTGTTCTGCCTCATTAGAAACACCAGCACAAGCATCACTGAAAAGAGCACCCTATTAAAGGGATGCTATTTAGATCACCTGTTTAAAGGGACCTTAACGTTTGTCTGGTAGTTTCTGAACCTAGTACGAAAATGGGATATTGGAAAGACTCAACAAATCTCAGCCAGCCTGGAGAAGGATAGCTGATTTTGTTTTGAATTGGAGCCCCAAGGGACCATGTTCTCTCCCTACTCATTACAGGGAATGTGCAGTTAATTTCCACCTTATAGACTATTTCCACTACCATGTCTTGGCTGGGTCATCTGTGCCTTTTAGCAAGGTGTACGCAGCCACTTAGAACAATGTTGAAGAGATTCCTGGTGGTAAATGTTTTTTTGAGGTAGTACTAGCTAATCATCATGGGGAGGTAGGAAATTAGAAAGACAGTTAAAACACTCTAATTGATAGCGAGCTAAACAAAATCAGATTTGGACTCCTTCTTGGAAATGTGCTATTGAAAAGTATAGCTAAAATTATTCAGGTTTATAAAGGCTATCTCCTCCTCCCATTTTCTATTTTCTTCAATTAGATCCATCCATTGTAGTGGAATATATGCACCTCTGTTCAAAACCAGACATAATTCAAGGGGCACTAAGAAGAGTTCAATTAAATGGCTATTGTGTTTGATACCTGTTTTAATTTATGAAGCTGACTTTTCCACAACTGCTATGTGGAGTTAGTGATTTAAATGGTCCTAAGACTATCATCTTCATGAAAGGAAAAAAAAAAGTGGCGTTTGGAGGTGATATTGAATACACTGATCAGAAGCTTAGAGTGGTGGCTAATCCGTTTATTTAAGGACAAGAATTATGAGGCAACACTTCTGCTTAGTAACTTGGTGAAAACAAACATATGACAGTGTAAAAGCTTTTTTAACAGCACTGCATATTGGTCTGGTTCACAAGACATTAAAAACTGAAAAGAAAACAATGAAAAAGGATGTATCTGGCAGCTTGCATGGAAGTATCCCTGAATAGCTGACGGGTTCATTTTTACTTGTTTATGGGCAAATTACAGAGTTGCATCTGTTACTTTTCCATATACAGTCAGGCATCTCTAGTTTTTTAAGATACACTGTGTCATTCTTTGAAAATTTAATGTCAAGCTCAAAATCAGCTGAGGGTAATAATAATAATAGCTCATGTTTATAAGTGCTTTGCTTTTTAAAAAATCCCTTTCATCACAACAATATCGAGAGAGAGAGAGAGAGAGAAAGAGAGAGAGAGAGAGAGAATGCTCACACAAATACTATTACCTTTATTTTCTAAGATGAAATGACACCAAGGCCCAGGAAAGTTAAGTGACTTGACCATTGTCACATAGCAATGTCACGAGTGACAGAGTCAGGCTTCAACACAAACCAACCAACTCCAATCCCAAAGTTATTTCCATTTTATTATGCTTTCTCAGATAAGATAAGCCTAACACTAAGTAAATGACTTTTATGGAGACCCTTATTAGAGGTATGCATACCTTCAGCAGGGTTTGAAAATTATACAACTGCTCCTCCAAACCCCATATTTGAAAATGGCAACCTCAGTGTTTTTTATTCAGTAGGGATTTAAGTCCTTTAACATATGAGACTCAACTTGTTTTATATTGTGTCAAAGGTCTGCAACTTCATCAAAGGTTGATACTCTTTTTACTAGTGCGGATTTCAGGTGCTATACTAAATATTGGGGGTAAAAAGAGATTCCCAATGAGTCGCTCCCCTTGAAGAGCTTACTTTCTAATGAGAGAAACAACATATGCATAGAGAGTACACGGAAGATTACCTTAGAGGGGAAGACTCTAGCAGCTGAACATCCTAGATTCTGAATTGGGCAAGACTTCATTCTCAAAGGAAACTACTTACAGGTGGAGGTGAGGAGGGAGAGCATTTCAGGTACTGGGGACATTTTGTTATTGCAGAGTCACAGAGAAGCGAGGAGTGTTTTCATGATAAACATCAAGTTGCCTGGGATCATTAAGAATATGGGAGACAGAAAAATGTGTTGAAGGTAGAAAAGGACTACGTTGTAAAAAGCTTTAAATGATATAACAAAGAAGTTTATATTTGATTCTGGGCTGAAAGGGGGAACCATTGAAGTGTTTTTGAGTGGAGATGGGGGGGTGTTAAATGGTCAGACATGTCATAGGGAAATCATTTGTCAACTGTGTGGAAGATGGTTTGGAGCAGGGAAGAAACTTGAGGCAGGGAAAACAATTAGAAATAACTGACAAAGTACTAAATGCTTGTTGTTTAATAAATGCTTATTGATTAATGATTTGTAATAGCCCAGGAGAGAAGTGATGAGGGCCTGCACTAAGATGATGACTGTGGGTAGAGAAAATGTTTGAGATGTTGCAATTGATTGGATAAGTGGAGATAAGAGTGAAGAATCAAAGAAGATACCGGGTAAAATAAATAGAATGGTGGTGCCCTTGATTGTAACAGGGAATTTTAGAGGAGAGGTGGATTTTCTGGAGAAAGACTCTGAGTTCTTTTTGGCATCAGATGAGTTTGAAAGGCCTCATGGGGAGGGGCATCCATTTCAAAATGAACAATAGGCAATTGGTGATGTGGGACTGGAGCTCAGGCTCTGTCATTTACAGCCTTTGTGTCTTTGGGCAATCATTTTGCCACTTTGGACTTCTGTTTCTCCAGCCACAAAATGAAAGTGTAATTCCAGATGACCCCTTAGATCTCTTCTAGCTCTAAGTATAGGTTCCTGTAATCATAGAGTACACCGATATAACAAAAAGCTCACAAAACTCCCCTTCAGGCTTAAAAAATGATTTTTCAACAATCTTCTAAGGTAGGTAGTACAAATATTATTATTCTGTTTTTATAGATGAGGAAAATGAGTCCCAGATGCATGAAATACTGGCCCAGTGTTACACAATTAGTGAGTTGTCAGAGTCAAGCTTCATACCTGGGTCTCCATAATTCCAAGTCTAGCATGTTTTCCATTACCTTATACTGCGTATTATTACGTTGTTAAACACTGGGCCATTTGCCATATTTTTATTACTGTTTTTAGTTTTTTAGTCAGTCAATAAACATTTATTAAGAGCCTACTATATGCTATAAACTGTGCTAAGTGCTAGAGATACAAATACAAAAATTAGACAGTCCCTGGAGCTTACAATAATAAATAGGAGAAGACAACACACAAAAGGAAGCTGATGAAAGCTGGCCTTAGAGGTTCCTTTAAATAGAGGCTGTTCTTAGCTTCATTCTCTAGCCCAATCTGAAGAACAGAGGTTATTGAGGGTTCTAAAAAGGTGAGAGTACCTAGGCTGAAGCAATCCTGAAAGGTGATATTACCTGAGGCCATGCTGCTTTTGTATCACCTTTCCTTTGAAATGTATATCTCCTCCCTTTCTAAACCTGGAGGCCCATCCCTTGTAACAACAATTTAAAAAAAGAAGAGGGAAAAAAGTACTTCAATAATGTAAACTAACATTTTAACCATATCTGACAGTGTATGCAATATTCCACATCCAGTGTCCTATACCTTTCTCAGTTCTCATACTTCATGCAAGATTTGATGATCAGTTTTTTTCTCCTGGATATTTTTTCCTCTCTAGGTCTTGTAGCACTACTCTCTCTCTAGGTTCTCCTCCAGTCTGGCCACTCTTCAGATTCCTTTGCCAGTTCCTCAGCCATTTTGGTCATTCCCACATATAGATGTCCTCAAGACTCTATATTGGGGTTCACTCCTCTTTTCACTATATAGTATCTCATTTGGTGATGTCATTACTTTTCATAGTTTCAGTTATCATCACTATGTCCAAATCTATATAGTCAGTCTTAATCTGAATTCCAAGTTCCATTTTTAGAGCATTAATGATTGCCTTTTGTATATCTCAAATTAAACATGTATAAAGCAACTCATTTATTTCTCCCTTCCCCCCCTCAAAAAATTGTCATCCCTCTTCTGGACATTCCTATTATTTTAGTCACTACTATCCTCCGAGTTATTCAGGCCAGTTGCCTTGGTATCATCCTGATCCCTCACTTTCACTCATTCCACGTATTTATCACTTCATTTCTTCTTTTATATTTCTCATATTTATTACCTTCTCTCAACTCACATTTGCACCACCTTAGTTCAAGTTCTACTTGCTTTTCTCCTGGACTATTCCAATAGCCTTGTCTCCCTGCTTCAAGTTGCTTTCCACTCTTATCCATTCTCAATTCATCAAAGAGATTTTTCTGAAGCATAGGTCTGACCACCTTACTGCACTGTTAAATGAACTTCACTGGTTCACTGCTAACCTCCAGGATCAGATAGAAACTCTTTTCTTTGGTATTTAGAACTCTTTATAACAAGGCACCTTCTAACCTTTTTGATATTCTTAAACTTTATTCACTTTCATGAACTCTATGAGCCAGTTACACTGGCCTATTTGCTATTCCTTAAATATAACATTCCATGTCTTAGCTCTCTGTTTTAGTGCTTTTGGTTTCTTGTGCTTGAAATCTCTTTTCTCTTCTTCTTTTTCTTCTTCCTCCTCCTTTCCCTCCTCCTCCCCTCCTTACCTTATATCTTAGTATCAGTTCTAAAAAAGAAGAGTAGAAAGGACTAGTCAACTTGGTTTAAGTGACTTGCCCAGGATCACAGAACTGGAAATTGTCTGAGGCCAGGCTTGAATGTTGGTTCTCTCCATTTCAGACCCAGACTCTAATCATTGTGCTACCTAGCTGTCTCTCTCCCTTCTTTTCTTACATTTTCTCGCTTCCTTCCATACTTAGTTCTAATCATTCAGAAGTAGTCCTTTCCTGGCCCTCCATCCTCCTGTCCCCATAATTAATGCCTTCTCCTCAGAGATTTCCTTCTATCTATGCTCTATATAATTTTAAATATACCTAGTCATTTATACATTGTTTCTTTCATTTAAACATACGCTCTTTGAGGGCACAGAGTTTTTTTTTTTGGTCTTTCTTTGTATCCCAAGAGCTCAGCAACTAGGAATATAATAAGTTAAATGAGATAACATGCATAACATAAAGTGCTTTTCATTCCTTAACTTTATGTGTAATACTGCCTGTTTTTCTTATTGTCATGTGATAAGCACTCAATACATGTGTGTTGATGGACTTAAAAGAGAGGAGATTAAGATACACATTCATGTTTTTAGTTTGTTCCACTTATATCCTGGGCAGTATGGTTATTATTTTTCCTGATTTTGCTCATTGTACTCTGTATCATTTCATATAATTTTTCTTGTGATACCCTGAATTCTTCATATTTGTCATTTTCTTATGACAGTAATATTCAATTACATTCATATATCAGAAAATTTTTTAAAAATTTTCCTCAATTGATGGTATTTACATTGTTTCCCGTTCTTTGTTACTATGAAAAAATGTGATTTCCTGATTGTTTTTGCATACATGGGGCCTTTTTGTTTATAACCCTCTTTGGGGTATGTGCCTGCAGTAGGGTCTCATATTATGGAAATTTTAGTCATTTTTTGTTGTGTGGTCTCTTAAAAGCACTTTCATATGCTTTATTTTCTTGATGCATCCTTATAACTATTCTACACAGTAGAAAGGCTAGATTTTACTGTCTTTAAGGATGAGGAAATGACAAAAAGAGATTAAGTGACTTGCCAACTGATACACAGTTAATAAATATTAGGGTCAGAAATTGAACCCAAGCACTTCATTGGTTCCTTTCTCTATCTGTTAAATTGCATCATTCTCCACCTTTTTTCACCCTGTCCCCTGAAACCAGTGATCATTCCTATTCCAGATAGTCAAATGAATTTACAAATTCTTTAGATGAAGACAGTGTTCCCAAAGCCAGGTTTTGATATCTCCTTAGAGGAGAGTCAACCTTACATATTATTATTAGGCTATGTTGACTTTTGTTACAGATAAAATTAATATAGATGTATATATCTAAAGATATTATGGCTTTATTAATAGCCATATTGATAATTAAAAAGAACCATTTACCTGCTAAGATCTAATTCAAATCTCTCGCCATACCTTCCCCTTGGCTGCTTCCTAGCAAAGAGAGCACATCCCAATCACCTCCTGAGTCTTATACCTCTCTCTACATAATCACACTTCCTGCCCACCTGTATTACACAAGAGGAATCATGGGAAATGTAGTTTTCAATTCCCCTAAACATCCACAGGAAATTTATACCAGAGACCTCAATATTAAGATCAAGGACCCCAAATTTCCAATATCACACTTTATTGCATGAAACAGAATAGGGCAAAAAAAATCACTATGATCAACTGTAGCATATCTCTAGAGGTTTCACAACAATGGCAGAAAGATCAGTACTCAAGACTGAGTTTTAATTTTCATATTCTTGGTATTATACGTTGAAAGACTCCCCTGAATGGGAGTAATGCTTATTTGGTAACTCTCAGGCATAAAATGGAATTAAATGGGAAATGTGGCCATAAATATAAATTCTGGTCTCTATGGATTGAGTTGATGTGAAAGGTATCACAGAAACTTGGAGGTCAGAATATAGGGAAAATTGAGCATTTAACGGTGTCCCTGCTCTCTTGCTCTATTGAAAATGCTCTGATACATGGTTAAAATTCCCTTTTTTGGTAATACTATTCTAATGTGAATGCAGAGTTGACAAAAGGAAACTATTTTGGCCAGGAAGATTCTGAAGAATGCTTACAAATGTCTTATTTAAGTGGATTTTGATTTGTATTGTTTATTTTCTAATTTTTTAATGAAGGAAAATAGGAATAACATGTTCACATTTAACCTTTTTATCCATGGGATTCTTAGGGTATGATGCCTATTTCCATTTATTTTCCCTCCAGAAAATCCATTTTTATAGAATGACCTTGGTCCAAACCTAATCCGTAAAAAATGGGATTTTACCATATTCCGTTCCAGCTCCAGAAGTTGGGCTATGTAGCCTTGTTCAGCTGAAAATCATATTTGTCTCTCTCTCTACATATAACCTCCTGCACAGGAACACAGGCTTTTGGATCTGTCACCATTGATTGTACAGGCTGCCCAGGCAGCCCATGGTGTCATGCCTACCTACTTGACTCTGTCATTCCAAGTTCCCCTCCTAATGAAACATATAAACCTCTTGGAAACTCTGATCTGACAGAGGCCATCCGTTAGTGGATTTTGTTTAGTAATTGCAACATCCATTCAATACTATTGAAAACACCCTTGAGCAGAATATAGCTACAGGGGAAGCATACTCTAATGCAGCCAGTCTAATTAATGAACTTTATTGCCATTTAGGCAAGCATTAGACAGTTTGCCGAGCTTGTCGCTATGGATCTGTTGTGACCGTTTTGTCTGCTTTCCCTAAAGGGAAATGCTTCCTTTGTTTGGAGAATAACTTTGAGCAAGTATGGAAAGCTGCAACATTATGTTCCCTAAATGAAGCTGATGGTATCTTGAGCATGTATTCAGGTTGCTGACATTACTGGTGTTTTCAAATAATAGAAAGCCATACTGCAAAATGACTAAGGATAGTAGCTAGTTCAGAGCTTATCTGTGTTGCCATAGCCAAGTGTATCTATTGTCTTCAGGCTGCATCATATTGTGTGGGTAAAGAAAGGAAAGCATTTTTAAAAGAAAACTTCATTAAGGAAGGATATGTTTTTATTTGTTTGTTTTTAATTCACAGTTCTTATTTTTAGAAAACTTCATTAAGGGAAAAGAAAACAACCATTACTTTAAAGACGCAATTCCTCTTCCTAAGCAGTACTGGTCATCTGAAAAAATTAGAGGGTTTAGCTTAGACAAGAAAAGGCTCAGTGTGGGAGTTGAATACAGTCTGATCCCTCTTTCATATGGTAACCCTTTAAATATTAGGTTTATTCTATCCTCTAAATTATCCCCCTGTCAAAACTAGAACTAATGGGACAATGTACAAGGAAATATGTTTTGTTACAGAACATAGAAAAACGTCATAAGATCATAGCAAGAAAGGGACCTTAGATTATGCCAGTGCCTCAAAAATACAACTGGGGTTGGACTAGGTGTTTTCTAAGTTCCCTACCAGCTCAATTAAAAAAAAACCAAACATCTGTGATTCTGTGATCTAGTCTGGCAATCATTGATTTGGAGCTGGAAAGGATCTTAGGCCCATGCTCTCCTTTTATAAGTGGAATTAGGTCACTAACTTGCCCAGGGTCATACAACTAGCAAGTAACAGAGTTGGGGTTTTAACTTTCTCTGACTCCAAATGCCATGTTCTTTTTGCGCTGTGTGTGTGTGTGTTTGTGTGTGTGTGTGACTTCCTAACTATTAGAGTTGTCCCAAAATTAAATATACTTCTTCATGAGGGACCTTGGGCAATATGTTCCTGTGCACTGGAGATCTTTCAGCAGGTGCTGGATAACCTCTCTTATTGGAAATGTAGGAAATCCCTTGATTTGGGTAGGGACTAAACCTCTTAAGACATTTTTGATTTTGAGTTTATACAACCATGGTTCAATTACAGTAGAAAGTCAAGGGGATAACCCATGCATGGGATGTATGAGTTAGTTGAGTTTTATGGCCAAGCATAGACTCTTGTTCATTTTTTTGGAAAGTAAAACTGGAAGGGGAACTTTAAGTTGTAAGTGATAACAGATGGGAGAGGAGCTGGGGCATGGAAGGTGAATGACAGTGAGATTGGTAGGAAACATTATTTAGTCTAGAATGCTTCAGAATGAGCTAAAAGGAAGTGAACAAAATGCAGTATATTTAGCTTCATAAAATTTTAACCCTCCCTATCATCCTTGGGGGGTAGTAGGAATGATCCACTGTTGTACGAAGGCATTTATACTCAATGTCTTAAAATGTTATTGTCTAACATATAATAAATATATTGTCTAAAACTTTAAATGTAAGATTCTCTTTCAAAACAGATGAATGAAAACAGAAGGTTGTGTACATATGTCTAGAGAACAAATTAGCAAAAATTTATTAAGCACTTACTATGTGCTAGGCATTGTGCTACGTATTGGGAATGCAAATACAAACAGAAAACAAAAAGAGAGTTCTTACTAAGCAGTTTATGTTGTAATAGGTGGAAAAGTACATAAAAGAAAGAAGGAAAGGGTGGGCAGAAGAAATGAAGGGCATGGTAAGAGAAAGTCTAGGCATTCTCCTGTCCTCATTAAAATGGAAGAACTAGTTACTCAGAAGAGTATGAAGAGATAGTTTGAACTTCCAGAGTGAAGAGGTTTTTATGGAGTGTGTGTGACATACATATGCACACATCTATTTGGAGAATAGAGGGTTTCTAGCTCAGTAAAATTACTTTGGAAATTCTCAATGATTCTTATTTTATATACATATATGTCTATATATATAAACACATAAATGCATACACATGCTTGATAGAAGCAGAATATACTAGATGTTTAACTTGCCAAAAGCTTCAAAGGTGATTCTATCTATAAAACAGTTTAACAACTTCTATTCTTAAAACATGCCCTAATGACATTCTCTCTGGTATACTTAAGATTGCATAACTTGTCAGCAGTCTTATCTCTGTGTACCATCAGCTGAGTTAAATAGTATTGGGATTTGGAGCTGGAAGAAATCTGGTTTGTAGTCCCACCTATGACACTGTATTACCAATTAATCTTTCTCAACCTTTCTTCATTAGTAAATTTTCATTTGTAAAACAGGGATAATATCTGTAGTCCCCACCTCACAATATTGTTGCAAGGGTCAAATGAAATGATGTATGTAAAATGTTTTATAAAACTTTAAAAAAGTAAATGCATAGAAACTATTATCATTATTGTTATTGTTGTTATTATCATTAGTAGTAGTAGTCCATAGAAACATTAATAGACCTTAGGTATAGTCTTTGGAAAAGAAAGAAGACAATGAATAGGAGTAAATCAGAAGATGAACAGAACAGAGGTGGAAGGAGAAACATATATAGTAAATAATAATGAGCTACCCTCAGTGCCACTAGAAGTTATATACCTCTTCTCTAAGACTCATTTTCATTTTTGGCTTTATACTTCCATTTTCTGTTATTATCAAACCTCTTCCATGAAGCCATATTTGATTTCTGTTATTTGAACCTCCTCTCCCCCAATGAAAATATACAAACTGCAAGAGGGAAATAGGTTTTAAATCTGCTTTAAAACCTATTTCCCTCTTACAATACTCTCCCTTCTCATGCTACTTCTAATAGTACTTTTTATCCCTTGGATTTTTCCCTAACCTAATCTGTATTGTATCATATCTACTCATGGAATTATCTTGTCCCCCTTTAATAGATTTTAATTCTTTGAGGGTAGGAACTAAAATATTTTTAATTGTTGGATCTTCCGCACCAAGAAAAAATGTTTTGCACTTTGCAAACCTTAATGCACTATATAAATAGTATCTATTATTATTAGCTGGTACTTGATAAATGTTGGATTAAATATGTTTTTCTATTGCCCCACGAGTTAAAATAGAACAGGCCAGATAGATATCTGGATTCTCAATATCTTTCCATATTATAAGACTTTTACATCTCTGATCTCTTTAATCATCTGGGGGAACCATAGAAGGTGGATTAAAGGTAAGCATATAAATGTTCACCTTTTGTTTCTTCTCTTTCTTCCCTCTCTGCTTCTCTACGTTTACTCAGTACCTTCTATATGAAAGGCTTCAAAAATCTCCCTAATTTTAATCATCAGCACAGTAGGGCTATAAGCAATGTACCACAGCTTCTTCCATCTCAATCATGAACAGAGTAGGGAGAAGGAAATCACGCTCAGGTTTGTTGAGCTTATTGAAAAAAGGTTAATTTCATTGAAAATAAGTGATTGTAAACTTAAAAATTAATTGTAATCTAGAGGGGTGACTGGATGTCTGTCTAGTGCACATATTTTGCTCAATGCTTTATTTCTTCCTTAATGCTCTCCCTGATATCTTCTCCCTAACTAAAAGTGATTTCTCTTTTTCCTGATACTCAGAGTACTTTGTTCTGATATTTCTTTTACCCTTGTCACTTTCTACCTTATTATCAAGCTGACTTGTGTGCTTCATTTCCTTTTGTGAGGACTCTGTGTCCTTTTTTGTCTGGATATCCCAGTGCTTAGTATATTGGCTGGTGCATAGAAATGCTTAATCAACGTTTGTTGAATGGATGATCTAGGTTGCATTGGTATTATCCTCTGATGTGGGTTGCTCTTTCAGAGTAGGTATAGTTTTAGGTCAATGAGGAGCTAGTTTGACCAATTATGCCTCCTGGAAGAAAAGTTACTTGTTTCCTTTTCTCCCTTTTTCCTTCCAGGAATGGAAAAGGATTTGAAGAAAAAAGGAAATGTTCTTTTTATTCAAAAGAGAGAAGAGAATAATGCCTGCAAAATATAGCTCATGAGCTTTACTCCAAATCCTGGAGAAATTTTATGATGTATTTTTAGAAGGATGGTTAATGAACATGTAGAAAAGGCAACCATGTTCACAGAGAGTTTGCTTAGCTTCAAGAACACCTCTTGCCAGACCTTATTTCCTTTTTGGGACAATTATGAGAACAGCTGATCAGGGTAATGCTGTGGTTAGGGTTTATCTAAAAAGTTAGCAGAGAATTTGACAACATCTTTTATGCCTGTTCTTGTGGAAAAGGAGACATATGAGCTAGATGACATTCTAATCTAGTATGTTTTAAATTGATTGCATGTCTAGACAGAAAGATTGGATGACTATTTGTCTGACATGTCAAAGGGACAATTCTTGATGGAGGGGCTAGATTAGATGGATCTCTGAGGCCTTATCTGAACTTTGAGATTGCCCTTCTTTTACTTCCTCCTTCCCTTTCTTCCTCCCTCCATATCTCCTTCTGAACCTCCTTTACTCCATTCTTTCAAAAGAAAGCTATTGAACTAACTTTTTGGAATTTATACACATTCATAGATAAAAGATTTTTCATCTTTCCTCCCCAGATATTAAAAATGGTGTTAGGTGATTCCAGAGTGGAAGTATTGCAAAAAACCAAGCATTTTCTTCTCCCACCCAGACTGCTACACCACCCTCCAGAACAGAGGCTTTAACTTTCCTTTTGTTTCCTTTGCACTGGTGTCTTGTGGGGATTTGTATTTGGCAGAGAACAGACCCCTTTAAAAGGGTCAGATGGTAGAAGCCTCAGCAGTCATGGTCCTTGTACAGCCTTTATGACACAGAAAGGGCAGGGACACAGTGTGTTGGCAAAGGTCCTCCCAGGCCCTGACAAGAGCCCTCTTGTCTGCATTTCACAAGGCAGCAATTCTGAACCTTGGAGAGCGATTCTGTCCCTCTGTCATGGCTCCCAGTAACCAGAGCTATAACCTGTATGCACTCAAACAGATACATTGCTTTTCAGGAACAAAAAAATAAGATGTAATTTCTACCTAGAAACATAAATAGAACCAAGCCTCTCTTTTTGCCATTAAAATCAGCAGGATTTAAAATAGCCTATTTGGTTTACTTCATCATAGTTATTGATTTTTTATGGGAGAATTTTGTATAACTGTAAAAGCATTTGCATGTATTGATCATTAGATGAATCAGACTATTACATGGGAAAAAGGTTGCTTTGCTTTTTAAATGCAATTAAAGTACTCTCTGCTTCATAGAAAGGGTTTTAATTTTTACTGACATTAAAGCATGTTTATTGATACATCTGAACCATATTTTTAATACAGACCTTTAGTAGTAAAACAGTTTAGATACCTCCAGTCTGGCAGTGTGCATGTGTTTGTGAATATTTTATAGAAGAATAGAATCATCAGGCTTTAGAAATGAAAGAGACCTTAAAGATCATCTAGCCCAACCCTCTCATTTTGCAGATGAGGCACCTAAATTGCAGAGAGATTGAGTGATTTGCTTAATGTTGCCCAACTAGCAAGGAATTATATGGTGAAGAATGGAACTGCTGCTTAAGAGGAGAGGTCTGAGGCATGAAAGAGACAACTTTTGAAAAGAGGAGGACTCTTAGTAGTTGTGAAATCCCAATTGGTGGTTGCCCTTGCCTTGAATGCTGAAGTGGCCACCTTCCATATTCTTCAGTTCTTAGAATGATCTGTGGTGTCTCCCACAACCTTTCTTCCTTCCATGGCTTAGGGAGGTCTTGAAGGCAGAGTAAAAACTCTCTTTCCTGGGGGAGTGAAATTATTAGTCACCTTTTTCAATCCAAAACAACAAATATTTCAAAAGTATTTTGGAGATAAAAAGATAAAATGTAAAGCATTAACTTTTCTCAAGTAGCTTATAATCTACTGGTGGTATGTGATGGGAACATAAATAAATACTGTATATATGTGAGAAGTTGGGGAAAGGTAGAGCATAATAAACTAGTGGAATCAAGAAAGGCTTCCTGTAGGAGTTAGTACATGAGCTGAGCCTAGAAGGAAACTTGAGAGTCTAAGAGGCAGAGATAGGAGGGAATCATTTTAAGTATGCAGGTGAAAAGTCAAAGAAGTTGGAGGTTCAGGTTAAGATTGAGGTAAGGGGTATGCAGTGGGACTGGGTGAGAAATAGGCCATTTGGAATGGAATGTGAAGGATGTAATTTAAATTAAGTCAAGAAAGGTAGTATGAAGCTAGTTTGTGAAAGGTTTTAAATGTCAATTTGAGCATTTTGAATTTTTCTTGTCAAGTTGAGGAATTTGCATTTTATCCTAGAGGTAATAGGACTAGTTCTTGAGCAGAGGAGTGATATGGTCACACATGCTTTCAAAATATCATTCTGTCATCTGTGCAGAGGGTGGCTTGTAAAAGGGAGAGGCTGGATATATAGATCTTGAAGTTATTTTCAGAAAGATGACTGAATCCATTAGAGCTGAGGATTTCTGATAGTGGGAGGATATATATATATCTGTATGTGTATGTGTATGTGTGTATCTCCTCTTTCCTTTCTCCTCTCACCTCCCCTCCACTCCCCTCTTTCCTCTTCTTTTTATAAATATCATCTCACAACAACCCTCTGTGAGGCAGGTACTATTATTATCCTCACTTTACAGGTGAGGAAACTGAGGTACACAAGAGGTTAAGTGATTTACCCAGGTCATAAGACACAGATACTATATAAACTATATGACACAGGTCATAAAAAAAAAAAAAACCCAGATAATAAGCGTCTGATTCTGGACCTGAATTCAGATCGTCCTGAGTCCAGACTAAGGGGAAAAAGATTAGGAAGGAAGGGAGAGGACTTTCTGGAATATGCTGAAGTCACCACTTGAAGAAGAGCATTTTTGCTTCTTGTTAGGAACTTCTCCAGTTGGATCTGTTAGTTCCTATGACCATGCGTTCATGTTTAGCCATATGTCTGTCTGCGTAGGCACTCTAAACAAATCTCCGTTTTGGCTGCTTAGATGTGTTCCAACAGCCCGGCTCATGAAAAACTTGAAAATACTATCTGTTCTTTCAGCTTACTTGATGTGTGATAGAGATGTTACTCCATGTCAAACTCTTTATCTGGGGTTTCCCATTGTTTTAGTAGGTTCCTTTAATCTAATAAGAATGTGCCCTTGGCTGAACTTTTCATGAATCTGTGGGGAAACCAAAGTGAATATATTACTGCAGCTGTGATTTGAATTATAATCAGGATGTTCTGATCAGTTACTGTGAAGGTTTCATTCCCCCTCAGTAATGTTCTGGGGCCTTCATTCGGGGCGTTAGTCTGTTTTGGGGCAGGCTCTGTTTTAGGGTAACAGTTCAAACCCAAAAGCATGTTGTCCCTCTTTAGAGCTCTAGAGGCAGATTGGAATAGTGAGTACTAACAATCCTTAGAGAGATTTCAATATCAGAAGATGGTATTTGCCCAAATGATTTCCATAACTCAGGTATTCACTGAAGCATTCTTTGCTCATGACTTGAGTAATAGAAGACATGTAATCTAACATCTGTGATTATGTATCAGAAGGTGATGTTATTCTTCTCTTTTCAAAATTTCTAATGCTATGGACAAGAAGACAATTGCTTTTAGTACCAGGCAACTATAGGTATACCAGGTAGTGATTATTAACTTTCAGAGATCATTTAAGAGCAGTGTATGTGTGGCAAGGATTAGATTGAAGTAGATGGACTTTATTGATCACTTGTCCTGTATAATCAACATTCCCCCTAGAGAACTCAGAACTCCATAACAGAAAAAAGTCTGTCTTTTCACTGTTTTGAGTTCCCTTTCCACCTTTTTTCTTCCTCTTTCCTACTTATTTTCTTCCACCTGCACCTTTGCTGCTGTTATTTAACTTCTCTCTTGTCATCCTTCCTCATTTCTAAAAGTGTGTTTTCCAACTTCAATCTAGATGACTTAGTGGATAAAGTGAGGGACTTGTAGCCAGGAATATCCCAAGTTTGAATCTTACCTCTGAAACATATCTGCTGGGCATGGCACTTAGTCTTTCTCAGCTTCATTTTCCATTTTTGTAAAAAGGGAATAATAATAACAATCTCACAGAACTAATACAAGGAACAAATAAACACATACAAGAATCTTTGCTAACTTTAAAATGCTACCTACAATCTAGGTATTTTTATTATTTGTGTTCTAGAAATATGTAACAACACACTAATCTTACATAATATTTAAGGATATGACCCCCCAGTATTTTGAAAAAGAGGCATATTATTCTTACTTTAAACAGTACTCTAAAGTGTTATTATTTTTAATGGAGATTCTGAGATAACTTTTTTTCTTACTTTTTCCAAAAATAGGTCTAAGGGAATAATAGTACCATAAGCAGCAAAGTATAAAACACTTAACAGTTATCCAAAAAAAAACCCTCTACTCATTTATATTATTCATAGATTGTGAGAACTAGAAGGATCCTTAGAATAGAGAACATAGAATCTTTAAACTGGAAGAGACCTTAGAAAAAAGAACACTGTCAGAGCTAGAAGAGACCTTAGAAAAATGTTTTTCAAATTTTTTTGATCATATGCAATTATCAGTTTAATAAAAGCATGCCCTCCCATATCTGTGTGTGTGTGTGTGTATATATA
>NC_058131.1:260083428-260093804 GCF_016433145.1 Gracilinanus agilis
TGTATGTGTATGTGTATGTGTGTATCTCCTCTTTCCTTTCTCCTCTCACCTCCCCTCCACTCCCCTCTTTCCTCTTCTTTTTATAAATATCATCTCACAACAACCCTCTGTGAGGCAGGTACTATTATTATCCTCACTTTACAGGTGAGGAAACTGAGGTACACAAGAGGTTAAGTGATTTACCCAGGTCATAAGACACAAATAATATATAAACTATATGACACAGGTCATAAAAAAAAAACCCAGATAATAAGTGTCTGATTCTGGACCTGAATTCAAATCGTCCTGAGTCCAGACTAAGGGGAAAAAGATTAGGAAGGAAGGGAGAGGACTTTCTGGAATATGCTGAAGTCACCACTTGAAGAAGAGCATTTTTGCTTCTTGTTAGGAACTTCTCCAGTTGGATCTGTTAGTTCCTATGACCATGCGTTCATATTTAGCCATATGTCTGTCTGCGTAGGCACTCTAAACAAATCTCCGTTTTGGCTGCTTAGATGTGTTCCAACAGCCCGGCTCATGAAAAACTTGAAAATACTATCTGTTCTTTCAGCTTACTTGATGTGTGATAGAGATGTTACTCCATGTCAAACTCTTTATCTGGGGTTTCCCATTGTTTTAGTAGGTTCCTTTAATCTAATAAGAATGTGCCCTTGGCTGAACTTTTCATGAATCTGTGGGGAAACCAAAGTGAATATATTACTGCAGCTGTGATTTGAATTATAATCAGGATGTTCTGATCAGTTACTGTGAAGGCTTCATTCCCCCTCAGTAATGTTCTGGGGCCTTCATTCGGGGCGTTAGTCTGTTTTGGGGCAGGCTCTGTTTTAGGGTAACAGTTCAAACCCAAAAGCCTGTTGTCCCTCTTTAGAGCTCTAGAGGCAGATTGGAATAGTGAGTACTAACAATCCTTAGAGAGATTTCAATATCAGAAGATGGTATTTGCCCAAATGATTTCCATAACTCAGGTATTCACTGAAGCATTCTTTGCTCATGACTTGAGTAATAGAAGACATGTAATCTAACATCTGTGGTTATGTATCAGAAGGTGATGTTATTCTTCTCTTTTCAAAATTTCTAATGCTATGGACAAGAAGACAATTGCTTTTAGTACCAGGCAACTATAGGTATACCAGGTAGTGATTATTAACTTTCAGAGATCATTTAAGAGCAGTGTATGTGTTGCAAGGATTAGATTGAAGTAGATGGACTTTATTGATCACTTGTCCTGTATAATCAACATTCCCCCTAGAGAACTCAGAACTCCATAACAGAAAAAAAGTCTGTCTTTTCACTGTTTTGAGTTCCCTTTCCACCTTTTTTCTTCCTCTTTCCTACTTATTTTCTTCCACCTGCACCTTTGCTGCTGTTATTTAACTTCTCTCTTGTCATCCTTCCTCATTTCTAAAAGTGTGTTTTCCAACTTCAATCTAGATGACTTAGTGGATAAAGTGAGGGACTTGTAGCCAGGAATATCCCAAGTTTGAATCTTACCTCTGAAACATATCTGTTGGGCATGGCACTTAGTCTTTCTCAGCTTCATTTTCCATTTTTGTAAAAAGGGAATAATAATAACAATCTCACAGAACTAATACAAGGAACAAATAAACACATACAAGAATCTTTGCTAACTTTAAAATGCTACCTACAATCTAGGTATTTTTATTATTTGTGTTCTAGAAATATGTAACAACACACTAATCTTACATAATATTTAAGGATATGACCCCCCAGTATTTTGAAAAAGAGGCATATTATTCTTACTTTAAACAGTACTCTAAAGTGTTATTATTTTTAATGGAGATTCTGAGATAACTTTTTTTCTTACTTTTTCCAAAAATAGGTCTAAGGGAATAATAGTACCATAAGCAGCAAAGTATAAAACACTTAACAGTTATCCAAAAAAAAAACCCCTCTACTCATTTATATTATTCATAGATTGTGAGAACTAGAAGGATCCTTAGAATAG
Organism: Gracilinanus agilis; assembly: GCF_016433145.1. NCBI lineage: Eukaryota > Metazoa > Chordata > Mammalia > Didelphimorphia > Didelphidae > Gracilinanus > Gracilinanus agilis. Next base: position 260,085,395 of record NC_058131.1, read on the forward strand.
AGAACATAGAATCTTTAAACTGGAAGAGACCTTAGAAAAAAGAACACTGTCAGAGCTAGAAGAGACCTTAGAAAAATGTTTTTCAAATTTTTTTGATCATATGCAATTATCAGTTTAATAAAAGCATGCCCTCCCATATCTGTGTGTGTATATATATATATATACACACACACACATGTTTTATATACTTCCTACTCTGCTAACAATTAAACAAATTATTAAACTGGCACAAAAATAGAAATTAAAAAATGATGAGATAACTTTTGATCCTAATGGGAATAAGGAGTAGTCAGTGATCAGTAGTTTTTACATAAAAGAATAACATGGTCAGACCTGCACTTCAGGAAAATCAACTCGATTGTATGGAGGATAAATTGAAGTAAGATGAGACTTGAGGCATAGAAACAAATTAGGAGGCTATTATAATTATCCAGGCAAAAAGTGGTTTAAGAGCCTGAACAAGGGTTTGTGATTGGAGAGAAGAGGATGAAGAATGTAAAAGATACAGAGATGGAATAAATAAAAATTGTCAATTGACTAGATATATGAGGTGAGGGAGAGTGAAGAATTAGTGTTAAAGATGAGGTTGGAAACCTGTGTAAATGGAAAGGATGATGCCTTCACTAGAAAGAGGAAAGTTTTAAAAGGGATGGACTTGGTGGAAAATATAATAATAGGCTTATGATACATATCACAACCTGTTCATTTCTGTTAGTCCTGTGGGGCTCACTCTTCTATCAAAAATAAAGAGGGAGAGGGAGAGGGCTCTTACCAGCTACTACCTGAGAGAATAGAGGACACAAAAGAACACCTGCCCTAGCCACTGGACTAATATTGTGGTGGAAATGCTGTAATGGCACAGAATTTTGTCCATTCATTTGATGGTACCTATGCCTGGGGCATTGTTAGGTTATATTTTTTTAGGGACTCTTCCATTCTCCCTTGGCAAAAAGGTAGAGAATGGAAACATATACAACTATGAGAGACCTACAGTAAGAGGGGACAGAGTTGGGGAACATTGAGTATTAATGGGTTCAGAGAGAGTGGTATTGGAACCCAGCACTGCTATCTGGGATATATTTCCCCATCTTCTAGTTACTGTTCCCCAAACTTAGTCACCATGCTGCAGTCCATTGGAGTGTGGAGGTTGTTTTGAAGAACTATAGGGAATCATACAGATCAGTTAGTCCAACTCCCTTATTTTATGGATCAATAAACTAAAACCCAAAGAGGAAAAGGGGCACAAGCTAGTTAGTGAGAGAGCAGGTATAAATCCATGGTCTCTTGAATCTCAATCTCATTACTAACCACTTAAGTCATCAGTCTGACTAGAGGTCTGTGAGTAATACTGGTAAGTTGTACATTTTTGAACCAATGCATTCATTTGTCTATTTCAAGGTAGAAATAATGCTTGAAAAGAGCCAGTAATAGTTGCTGCTAATAAATGATCTGGAAATAGTTAAGCTGCTACAAGCAGGTGTCAGTATTTGAAATATAAAGATAACTGAAAAGGAAGGACAAGTAATTATGAGAAGCCCTAAAGGAATAGTGTGTTATATCAGGGGGCAGGTATCTGGCTCAGTAGTTTGAGAGCTCAACCTAGAGACAGGAGCGTCCTTAGACCCTCCCTGGATTTGTGATCATGGGCAAGTTACTTAACCCTCATTGTCTAGCCCTTACCACTCTTCTACCTTAGAACTAAGTCACGGCATTTGAGACTACAATGGAAAGTAAGGGAATTTTTAAAACAGTAATGTTAATACTCTTACTTTTGGATTACTTATTTTAGGATTTCTGGTTAGAAGAATGATTTCTATTACACCTTTCCACTGATTTCACTTGTTGAGGAAATGTTTTTTTTTTCCAGAGAGGAAGAATTGAGTATTAGAAATAAAGAGGTTTGTATAGATGTATGTTTTATGAAGTCTCAACATTGTACTAATTTCCCCTGAAAACCACCTCTCTAGACCCATAATAATCCAACTATGGTTGGCTTATTTTCATTCCTTTTTAAACTGTCTTGTAGAAGGTTCATAAAAATCACACTGTATATGCAGACAATGATGAGTAAAGTTGGAAAAGCAACCTATTAAAGTGTTAGGGGCCCTTTAAAATCAGCTATAAAAAGTCTGTGTCTTCATATTTGTAGGCAAGGTTATGGGAAACTTGAGTTCTATTGCTCCATGATATAAAATGATTGGAGCAACCAGAAGTTCTTATGATTTTAAAAGATAGACAAGAGGATATTGTATAATAATATTTTATCCAAGCTCACAACATCATTGGCACAACTGAATCAGGAAGGATAGGCCAGGGCAAAAATTGTGCTGATATGTCAGGCATGCATACCTCCACCATAAAAGATATGAATGTTTGAAGACTATATCAAAAAGTCATGTAACTGTGGGGCAGCTGGGTAGCTCAGTGGAGTGAGAGTCAGGCCTAGAGACAGGAGGTCCTATGTTCAAACCCGGCCTCAGCCACTTCCCAGCTGTGTGACCCTGGGCAAGTCACTTGACCCCCATTGCCCACCCTTACCAATCTTCCACCTATGAGACAATACACCGAAGTACAAGGGTTTAAAAAAAAAAGTCATGTAACTGATATATCTGATAGCATCCTAATCTCTTCTAGGTCTTATTGACTGGAAATCTCCTGAAAATTCCACTTTCTTTTTTCTGTTTAATCTCTTGGATTAATTCCTTGGACTTTGATATTCTGGGAAAAACAAGCAAATAAGTTATACTTCTTTTTCTTTATGAGAACTTTCTCTTACTGATCATGATGGCATTAATTACTAGCATAAAGTCAGTTTTCCTGCAGGATATGCCACACTCTATAATAGTCTTCTGCCCTTCTCCCCCAGTTACTTTGAATATTCTATCATTTTTAGTGTTTGTTAATTAACAAAACTTTTCCCATCTAGATGTTTTAACATGAAACAAGTCCGATTTATTGTATCCTGTTTTCCAGGGTACATAAACTTCTGTCTGGGATATTTTAGAGATCTTGAAAGATATAGTTACTGTTCAAAATCACTAACAAGATCAATTAATGTGCTATAGAAGAGGAATGGGTTAGTCATCTCCAAGAGAAGTGATGCAAGAGACATTATCAAGGAAACCTTCATGTGGAAAAATATGGAAAAGTCATGTAGTGAGAACAAGAAAGAGCAGATAGATAGCCCAAATCCTGCCACTGATAATGACAAAATTATAACTTAGTAGTAGGCCTCCAGAGTAGAACCCTGTGTTTGGTAGAGCCTCTGTGGAGAAAATTTGGAAAGACATAGATAAGAACCAGGCAAAATGAGAAGAAATGGATGCATTGTTATCTGTATCATTCTGATGAGAATATAAATTCAATGATATCTTAGAGCCATCCAAAAGAGCAGCTTTCCAAAGGTTTTTTATAGAACTTACAATACAGATTCTGTGTCTACTGTGTAAATGATGGATCTATTTCACAACTCGAATTACTTCACCTTTTATTAAGGTTTTGACATATTTCATTGAACCAAGTCAATTCTATTCACTAAATGACTACTATATTTAAAGCATTAGTTAGGTGCAAGAGATAAAAAAACAAAAATCATAGTCTTTAACCTCAAGAAGCTTACATTCTTTGGGGAAATGCAAAATATAAGCAGATAAGTAAATGCAAAGTAATGTCAGGAGGGAGAAAAAAACTTGTGCTAGGCATTGGAAAGAAAGAGCTTTGACATGGACTCCAGATATTAAATCTGTCAGAAGGGAAAGACATAAAGATAAAAAGAGGAAGATCCAGGCAAAATGAATTATATGCAATGAAAAACCTAAGGACAGAGAAGACATCACTTTCCTGTTGAATGCATGAAAATTTTCATGAGGAGTGGCAAACTGAATTGGATCTTTATTGTCAGGCGTAGGGGTTTACATGAATAAAGGCATGGAATTAACAGGGAAGAATGAGAACCAGGTACAGAGAATAATCTACTTTGTCTAAAATGTGGCTTATATGAACGGAACTGATATGAGAGAAAGGTTCAAAGATAAACTGAGGCTACATTATAAAGGACCTTGATTGCTGAGGTTAGAGTTATGTTTCTGAGTCTGTCAACTAAGGAATTTTTCACATTAAGAACTTCCTTAATTGTGGATCAATTAAACAGTATTTTGGAAACCTTTCATAGCAGTCAAATCAAAAGAAAAATAGATGTATCTGCATTTAATCAGTAGCCAAAATATTGTACTATTAAAACTCCTAGGATTTTTCATATTCACATGCCAAAAGATCACTGATCTTTTAGGGGTGAGCAGACCCCCACAGGCTGAGAAGGCACGAAAGCAGGGATGGGCTGTTATCTATAATCCATACTACTCACCTCTAACACAGATAGATTCAGACTACTCCAAACCCACGAAAGTTTATCATGAGTTACAGTGGCCAAAAAATATTACTTGGAACCTGTTGAAAAAGGAAGAACTTTTCTAACATCAAGAAGGCTGATTTGAGATAGACATAGCTCATCACTGTCTGCATTTGTATTTGCGTAAATAGTTGTGATGAATGAGTAAGTGAAGAGGCTGGATTGAGAGAAGGCCACTTTTTTTTTTCTTGAGTCACTGTATTTTACCTTAATTTTTCATAAGACGTGGCTTGAAAAAAAATCTCTTTCATCTGCAACATATTTTGTTTCTTACAGCACCCGCTTCCACCTGCCCACCCTTTTTATGTCTGATGACTGACCTGTGTTTTTCAGATGTTTCTAGCAATTAGTCTTATGTAATAAATCTAATCTTCAAAACAGGTCTCACGAAAACCTAAACTTTTCTTCTAATTGGAGTAAGAGTTTATTGAATGCACATTACATGTATAGATTATAATACTTATTAAAAATACTATTAAGATTTTACACTTGGAGATTTTCAGGCAAGGGTAACAGTGGAAGCCTGATGCTCTCTGAGAATCATATCTGCATTAGCAAGATAAAGGACAATTTAGGAAGATTACAAAAGCAATGATTTAGAGTACAACATAAAAATCTGCTGAGAATGAATTTGCAATGCCAGCTGCTGCTAAGCTTCCTAATCGTTATCTAGTTCAATTAAAATCTGAATGTTTGGGATTTCATTAACAACTGGGGACTTGAAAATTACATGCACTTTTACACTGTATTCAACTGCGTATGCCCATTATTGGAAGTTTCCCAAAATGTCTTCAGGTAAACGGAGATATAATTAAAACTTAAGTACTTAAAGGATAATGCAGGTAAGAGAGGATTATTTTAATTTTTCTGTCATATCCAATTGACAAGAAAGAAAGAAAGAAAGAAAGAAAGAAAGAAAGAAAGAAAGAAAGAAACGTACAGAAAAAAAGAAAACCCAATACCCCACCCTTGTGTGTGCTGAGATGAGTTGAGTCAAGGCTAGAGAGTCACTGAACAAATATCAGTTTTGGCATGTGATTTGCCACTATAGGAAAGCATATTCATTTAAGAGCCAGGGAGAAATCTATCTTCTTAATTGATGCTTTTGCTCCCTAGATTTCTTTGCATAAGCTTCACACATACTGTTCACTTAGGTACAAATGTAACTGCTCTAGTATCAATTAATTATGCATTTCAAAGAATCTCCAAGTAGGCTTTTCTAAAATTAAGCTAAGCCAAATGATGAACAAGCTTAATACTCTGTATGAAAAAAATTGTTAATTGTATTATATCTTTGGGAAAAATGATAGCAAAAATATGTTTTGTGTTTGTGCTTTCTTTATATCTGTATAATAAATTGGAGACATTTTTATGTCTTAATTTTTTTGGTAATAACAGAATTACTGGAACATTGTTATAATTTTTTGTATGTGTGGCAAATCTGTGTGTTTGTTTTAAGTAAAGACTAGTGATCAAAATTGATAAATGGAAAGTCTTATTAAATAACTTATTAACACAATCTTATCTATTGTATAGTGGTATCTTATTCACAGACTTTAAAGTACCTTTTGTTTCTGAAATAATTGTTTATATCAGATAAGTATTTGACCAAGGGCTTTATTATAACATGGTTAGGGATGTCTACTATGGTAGCCCTTTAAAGACATAGTAGTCTGTAGTATATATCTGAATTCCAGACATGCATTTGAGAAAGTAATTTCAGATATATATCCTTTCCTCCCCTTCTTTTTCTTTGTAAATCATATATATACAATTAGTAGAAAATAATCACTTGCAATGCAAGGATTTTGGGATAATATTTATATTTCTGCAAAGTTACCAGGAAAAGCCTTTTTTTTTGGTTCCTTTTGGTGACTTCAGTTTGATGTGGCTGGAGAATTCTTGTGGCCTAAGGTCTTACCTTGCTAAACTGCAGCTGCTTTGCAACCCTGCATTTTAGAGCAGTTGCCTGGAGCTTTGAGAGGCCAAATGATTTGCCTAGGGTTGCACAGCTATTGAAATGCACCTGATTCTTTGGTTTTGTAAATCTGACCAAGGGTGCCATATTTTCCCACTTCTTTTCTTGCTCTCAGTTAAAGTATCTAATCCTGAAGTTGAATTTATAGAAACTTAGAACTTTACAGCTGGAAAGGGCTATATTCATCCAATTTTTGTCCAGTTTGGGAGTTCTTAATTTTTTTTTATGTCATAAACCCCTTTGGCAATCTGGCAAAACCTATGGACCCATTCTTAGAATAATGTTTTTAAATGCATAAGAGAAGATAAACAGTTTTATAAAGGAGACAATTGTACTTAAATGGTTATTTTTTTTAATGTTCCCAGATTCCAGGTTAAGAATCTCTGATATAGCTGAATATGCTTATTTTGCAAATGATAAAATGGAGGTCTACCCACAACTGCAAAAGTCACACGACTAGTTAGAGGTTTGTTGAGATTAGAAACCATGTCTCAGCTTTCTCAGTTTTTCTTAGCTTTCTACAGCAGGATCCATTTCACCTTGATGCTGACTTAATTAAACAATTGAAGCTAGTAGCTGAATAATCTGGGTAGCTAAGTCATGTAATGAATTAGATTTCCAGACCTGGAGTTGGGTAGACTCATCTTAATGAGTTCAAATCTGGCCCCAGACACATACTGGTGTGAGATCTTGGGCAAGACACTTAGCCTGGTTTGCCTCAGTTTCCTCATCTGTCAAATGAGCTGGAGAAGGAAATGGTGAATCACTCTATTATCTTTGCCAAGAAAACCCAAAAGAGGTAATGAAGAATTGAAATAAAAAATTATTGAACAACAGCAACAAAAAGCTAAGTACCTAATAAATTCACAACTCCCTGGGATTTAGGTCTTTTGCTTCTCAAGCAATATTAATTTTAATTTATGGGTATGGCTGAGAGTTTGAAAAATGAAGTTTCCTTATTGGTTTATTTTTACCCAGCCCCTCAATAGTCTCTGTACTTCCCTTTTTCCTGACCAGGCTAAAGGAAACTCAAAACTATCTTTTGAAAATATATTTTGAGGAAACTGGTGATATTTTTGGCCTGGAAAAGATAAGAATGGTAGCATGCTAGGGAATAATACTTGATTTCATATATTTGAAGAGGTATCAAGTAGAGTAACTAAACTTGTTTTGCTTATCCTCAGAAGAGAGAATTTAGCAATAATAAGTAGAAGTAGCAGGGAGGAGACTTCATAGAAGGACAAAGCACACACAAACAAAAAAAAACAAAACACCAACACCACCCTTTTTTAACAATTGGAACCATCCAGAAGTAGAAATTATACCCAATAGATAACGAGATTTTTGCCAATGAAAGTAAATGTTCATTTGTCAGAGATTATGCTAAGGATATTCCTATTCAGATATAAAATGGACAATTATTTTTGAGGTTCCTTTAATTGTGAGACTATAGATTTAGAGAAAAAAAGAATCCAATTTATTAGTGGAAGTATTATACCTATCCCCCTTCAAGGTTCTCATTGATTTCAAAGGTCTATCTATGGAAGAGAGATTATGGAGAGACCTCAATATTTGTTATTAGGGACAGTTACTCTTTTATTGACTTAGGGGAAAAATCAATGTTTGCATGAATAATGAGGAAGGCTTTGGAAATAAGTTGTCTTATAGCTATTGGTCTTGTATGTTAAAGGCACATTGTAACTTTCTCCACATGTAAAACTGCAGTATTATGAATGGCCCACTTTAAAATGTATCCCTTTAACATTATATATTTAACAGATCATTGATCCTCCTATAATGTTCAGACAACTAGTGAATATTTTTCTGGTTTCTTTTTTCAGTTGTCCATTCAAACAGAATTAGCAATTTTAAAAAAGGCATTACTGTTTTTCCTGATAGCCTAAGAAACCTTTCATTACTTCTCTGTGAACTATAGTAAAAGCCTTCTCACTTCACTCTTTGCTTCCAGTTTCTTCCCCTCTCTCTCTCTCTCTCTCTCTCTCTCTCTCTCTCTCTCTCTCTCT
>NC_058131.1:260096630-260155909 GCF_016433145.1 Gracilinanus agilis
AAAAAGGCATTACTGTTTTTCCTGATATCCTAAGAAACCTTTCATTACTTCTCTGTGAACTATAGTAAAAGCCTTCTCACTTCACTCTTTGCTTCCAGTTTCTTCCCCTCTCTCTCTCTCTCTCTCTCTCTCTCTCTCTCTCTCTCTCTCTCTCTCTCTCTCTCTCTATATATATATATATATATATATATAGTCTAAACTTCTGAGACTAGTATGACATAGCCCTTTATGATCAGATTTCCACTTAACTTTCCAAACTTTTATTTAATCCCCTCATTTTTTTTTTACTTTATGTTCCAGACAAATGAGCAGTTTCCTGGCTTACATTTCTTTGGACTTTTTGTTACAGGCTGTGGAATGCAGTTCTTTTATATCTTTGCTTGTCGAAATCATTCTCCTTTTTAAAACACCACTCAGGTGTCATTTGCTTCAAAAAAGTGATTGATGTCTCTTACTCTTCCCCACCCAGTCAAAAGCAACCTTAGAATTAGAGTTAGCAAAAACCTGAGGGGCTTAATCTAGTCCCCACATTCTACAGATGGAGAAACTAAGACCCAGAGATACTTCCTCCAAGTTATTACACAGGGAGTAAGAAACAAGGCCAGAAGGAGGAGGAACATGTGGGGAGAAGAGCCTCTAACTCTAAATTCAAGATTAATTTTTACTATACCATATTGCCTGCTGGCATCTCTTCTTTCATTGTTTCCTGTTTTCCCTCTAATTTTAGCTGCATTAGTTTTGTTTGTACAAAAGCTTTTTGAACTTCATGTAATCAAATTATCTATTTTACTTCCTGCAATCTACTTTGTCTCATATTTGGTCACAATTTCTTCCCTTTTCCATAGATTTGATAAGTACCTTTTCCCATGCTCTTCTTATTTACTTATGATATCAACCTTTATGTCTAAATCACATACCCATTTGACCTTATCCTGGTATATGGCATTTAAATTTATGCCTAATTTATGCTAAATTGTCCCACAATTTTTCTAGCAGATTTTGTCAGAAGTTGAGTCCTCATCCCAGAAGCTTGGCTTTTTGGATTTATCAAATGCTAGATTATTATGGTCATTAATCTATTCCACAGATCTACCACTCTATTTCTTAGCCACTATCATATTGTTTTGATGATTACGACTCCATAATATAGTCTGAAATCTGGAACTTCTAGACTGACTTCCCATTTTTCCCCATTTATTCTCTTGATATTCTTGACTTTCCAGAATAATTTAGTTACTATTTTTCTAGCTGTATAAAATAATTCTTGGTAGTTTGATAAGTATGGCACTGAATAAGTAAATTAACTTGAATCGAATTTTCATTTTGATTATTTTGACTAAGCCTTTTTTATTCAATTGTTTTTCACTTTTACCCAACTTCATGACCCCATTTAGGATTTTATTGGCAGACATACTGGAGTCATTTGCTATTTCCTTTTCCAGTTCATTTTAGCAATTAGGAAACTGAAGCAAACAAGGTTTGATGATGTGCCCAGCATCAAAAAATTTGTAAAAGTCTGAGACAGATTCGAACTTGAGAAGATGAGCCTTCCTGACTCTAAGCCTGGCACTCTATCCACTGTACCACCTTAGCTGTCTTATTGGCTTGTCCTATCCTCGAGCAACTAATATTTTTTCAATTACTTAGAGCTCTCTTTACTAGTTTGAAAAGTGTTTTGTAATTATGTTCATATAATCCCTGACTTTGTCTTGGCAGGTAGACTCCCAAATATTTTATGTTGTCTGCTATTATTTTTTAAACCCTTACCTTCCACCTTAGAATCCGTGCTATGTATTGGTTCCAAGACAGAAGAATGGTAAGGGCTAGGCAGTGGGGGTTCAGTGACTTGCCTGGGGTCACACAGCTAGGAAGTGTCTGAGGTCAGATTTAAACCCAGGACCTCCCATCTCTAGACCTGGCTCTCAATCCACTGAGCTACCCAGCTTCCCCCTCTGCTATTATTTGAAATAGAAGTTTTCTTTCTATCTCTTCCTGCTGGGTTTTGATGGTAGTATAAACAGAGGCACAGACTCTGTAGACCTTAGGTCTTTACTTGAAGGAGAGCTATCTCCCAGACCTTCCCTGAGATCTGTTTCTCACTTTCTTTCTGTCTTTTAAAACACACACACACACACACACACACACACACACACACACACACACACACACACACACACGCCCTTACCTTCCATCTTGGAATTAGGACTGTGTATTGGTTCCAAGGCAGAAGAGTAGTAAGGGTAGGCAATGGGGGGTCAAGTGACTTGCCCAGGGTCACACAGCTGGGAAATGTCTAAGGTCAGATTTGAACCTAGGACCTCCCATCCATAGGCCTGACTCTCAATCTACTGAGTTACCCAGCTGCCCCTTCCTTCTCACTTTTACTGAACACAAAGCTAGCCAAGAGATACAATAGCTTAAAGATCAAGATCATCTTTATAAGCAAAATCATACATGTCCACAGAAGCAAATTGTTCTAGCACCAAAAACAAACAAAAAAACCTCACAAAGTTTTGTTGATAAGCAGCTCTATTTGTAATTCTTAGTGAAAAAAGACAGGAAAGGAGCTGATCCCGGGAGAGATCTGGGGTGGTATAGGCGGATAGTTCCTAGGAATGGGGTTATCTATTCCCAGGTGCCAGGGGGAACAAAGACATCCCCTACACATATTAGCAAAGACATCCAGATAAGAGTATTAAGTAACTCAGTTTCAAGGATTCAGCTGTAAAATGACCCATTGAGTCTTAGGGCCAGATGTCCCATAGTTGAGGTCAAGTGATAACAGTTAAGCAGTTCAGAAGTAACTCAATCAGAGATAGTCTGGGACAAGAGATACCATGAGTTAGTCTGGGGCAAGAGATACCAACTCTGGGACTAGAACTCGAGTTGACACCATGAGAGTTGATATGGAATGAAACAGTGGCAGGTGGAAACCAAATTTAGTCTAGTGTCACAGGACTAAAAGAGCTGGTTTCCATGGTTACCTCAGCCAGGTGGTTACTTTCAAAGATATTCAGTTTCTTCAGGTTACTCTGGGTTCTAAAGACAGTAAGTTTCTCCAAATCATTCTGAGTCACAGGTAAATAGAGACAGGCTCACACATTCTCATCACTTCCATAATAGGGCAATTCTAACATATCAAGATAATTATCAAGATAATTTACACAGTAGTATATAGAAACTTCATTGAATTATGCATGTTTACTTTATACCCTGCAACTTTTCCGAAGTATTTAATTTTTTCTCAGTTGATTCTCTAGGGTCCTCTAAGAATTCTATCATGTACTTTTTAGGGAATGATGGTTTTATTTATTCCCTGAACATTTTATTCTTTCCATTTCTTCTTGTCTTATTGCTATAGCTAGTATTTCTACTAGAATATTTAAAAAAATAGTGGTGCTAATGGACATTCTTGTTTCATCCCTGATCTTATTGGGAAGGCTTCAAGTTTATTTCTGTTACCAATAATATTTGCTCTTGATTTCAGATAGATAATATGTATTATTTTAAGAAGGGCTTCATTTATTCCTAAGTCTTTCAATGTTTTTCATAGGAGTGAGTGTTTATATGGTATTAGAATTAATTGTAGCTTGACTTGATGGACATTCAATTTCTTTTTCCAAGGTCAGATTTTTCAAGTATTCTATTTCCTTTTCTGTTACTCTGGGCATTTAATTTAAAATAATATTTTTGTAAATATTCCTCTATTTCACTTAGATGGCAAGTTTTATTAACATATAATTGGGGAAAATAACTCCTAATTATTTTATTTTTATCTTCATTGGTTGTACATTTACTCTTTTCCTTTTTGACATTAGTAATTTGACTTTCCTCTTTTTAAAAATAATTTAATTAATATATTTTATTTTTTCACTTTAAAACCAACTTAAATTTTATTTTTTAGTTCATTGGTTTTCTTATTTTTAATTTATCATTGATTTTCAGAATTTCCATTTCAGTGTTTAAGTGGAATGCTTAATTTGTTCTTTTTCTAGTTTTTCATTGATATGCTCTTTATCTCTTTTATAACATAAGCCTTTAGAAGGATAAAACCTCCCCTGAGAAATGTTTTGCTGAATCTCACAAATTTAGGCATGTTGTCTCATTGTTATTTTTTTTTTAAACCCTTAACTTCTGTGCATTGACTCATAGGTGGAAGAGTGGTAAGGGTAGGCAATGGGGGTCAAGTGACTTGCCCAGGGTCACACAGCTGGGAAGTGTCTGAGGCCGGATTTGAACCTAGTACCTCCCGTCTCTAGGCCTGGCTCTCAATCCACTGAGCTACCCAGCTGCCCCCTCATTGTTATTTTTTAAATTCAATTATTGATTATCTCTTTGAGTTGTTCTTTGATTCAGTTATTCTTTAGAATCAGACTATTTAATTTTCAATTAATTTTCAATCTATTCATGTGACTTTTTAAATGCAATTTTAGTGCATTTTGGTCCAAAAAGTTTGTATTTAATATTTCTGCTTTTCAGCATTTATTTGTGAGGTTTTTATGTCTTAAAATCACCAGTTTTTGTAATGTTGCCATTTAAATTTGGGAAAAAGGTATATTCCTTTCTGTTCCCATTCAGTTTTCTCCAGAGGTACTCCATATCTGATTTTCTTTAGACTCTATTCATCTCCTTGACCTCTTCCTTATTTATTTTTGGTCAGATTAATGTACCTTTCAGAGAGGAAGAGTTGAGGCTCCCAATACTATAGTTTTACTCACTATTTTTTCTGTAATTCAATTAACTTTTCCTTTGAGAATTTGGGTGCTATCCCAAAGAGATAAAGAAGGGAAAAGGACTTATTTGTACAAAAATATTTATTGTAGCTCTTTTCCTAGTAGCAAATAATTGGAAATTGAGGGATTGTCTATCAACTGGGGAATGGCTAAACAAGTTGTGGTATATGATCATTATGGAATACTCTCTTGTTATAAAGAATGACATGCAGGATGATTTTTTAAAAATATGGAAAGGCTTATGTGAACTAATGTAGTTATTTTCTTCAGTTATTTGTGCCTCTTTTTACCACACCTATTAATCATCTTTTCATATTATTCTTCCTACAGTTTTATTCCTTTTACCTAATTTCTACTCTCCCATTCTTATATGATTTTGAGAATAATTTTTAGCTCTTCTAGGAATTCTCGTTGGGCTTGTGTCTTATGCCCTCATTTTCTTCCTCTCAGTCTTGTCTTGTAGCTATTTTGAATCCATTGTCTTCTTCTGAGTTTGTGTATTTATCTTTCCTATTACAATAGATTTTTACACTCATGTTCTTCCTTGTTGTTTCCTCATTTTCCACCATATTCTTTATATTAAAGTTGGTCTCTGTTTCTGGTGGTGGAGGGGTTTTAATGGCATTATTTTTTGTAATGCTGTTTTTGGAACTAGTTTGGGGTTTGGGAAACTTAATATTTCCATGGTGGTGTGATCTGGAGTATGGTCATACTCTCCTCATTTGTACTGTAATGGGAAATAACCAGGGAAGTAGACTTAAATATTAAAATGTGGGTCCAGAAGGGTGTTGTGAGGGTGACAGGAGTGTCTGAAGGCAGGACCAAACAAGTAGGGAGACATGGTTTTAACAGCTAAGGAGGTGTTTGTTACTGAGGTATTTGGCCCAACTGCCACTCTGCAGTATCTAGACTAGGCCTATGGAAACCAGCAAGTAAAGGCAAGGGTTTTATAACACTTTTAATCAGGGTCAACTAAGATAAAGGATGGGAATAGGGGCAACTACACTCTTCAGACTAAGGGCAAACCCAGGGGCAGGGAAGGGACTTATCTACACTAAATGAGACCTAAGCAAGACAGGGCCCAGAGACTAGCACAGGGGTTGGCAACCTTTTTTGGCCGTGAGAGCTATAAACACCACGTTTTTTAAAATGTAATTTCGTGAGAGCCGTACAGTGCTCACAGTGTGTGCTCCTGTAACAGCGCCTGAAAAAAAATTGACTTTATGGCTCCTGCAGAAAGAGCCATATCTGGCCCTCAAAAGAGCCAGATATGGCTCGAGAGCCATATGTTGCCGACCCCTGGAGTAACAAGTGGATATCCTTACAGTAGTGTCCAGCCTCACTTCAGGGGTGTTTCTGCTCCTCCAGGACCACCTGCTGCACTCTTCTAGGTGGGTAGATTCTGGGAGCTGACCCAGCCAAAGTTGACCTGCAACTCAGGTTGGGATTAGCAGTCTCTACCAAAATCTCCCACACGTAGGTGACAGTCTTTCCACAGGATCACTGGTAAACTGATGTCTCCTAGGGTCAGTTGCAGCTTGACCCAACCACCATGGAGTCTCTCCCAGGGAGCAAGAAGACACTTCCTGCTTCTTCATTCCATCTTGGAATTCTCCAGCCCTTCCTGCTAGGTCCACATATATATAAACTAATAACTAAGCAATCCTCACAACAGTACTCTAGTCTAGAATTATATGATTTCTCAGCATTCCTGATGCGTTGTGACCAGAAACAATATTTACCCTCAGGACACCATCTACCTTTTAACTATGACTCAGAAGTGACTATATGCAATGGACTTGTCAGACAGTTCCCCCTCAAGACTCCTGCACCATCTTTACTGAAAGTGCACCTCTCTGCCCACGAACTATGATCAGAAGTAGGTATAGGCAATAGATTTTCTAAACACTGTTATATCCTGCATCCAGTGTCAATAAGAATCCCCTGTAATCTCTTTCTGACCAGTTGTTAGATGCTTTTATTATCTCTGACCTGAGAACTCCCAAAGGCATTGCCATTTTAGTTTTCACTTGGTCTCCCCACTGGTGTTTTATTCATGGCCAGCCTCTACCCTCTTGCCACAGATCTCTCTTTCTAATCTCCTAACTTGTCTTAGACTGGAAGGATGTCTTACTTTGTTCTTTTGTTGTCTCTGCCATTCTAGAATTTCATGAGAGGCATTGTTTTAAAATAGTTTGGAGAAGAATTTTAGGAGAGTTTCCCTGAAAGCTTAGTCTTCCCTCACATCTTGACTCTGCCCACCTCCCCTCCGTCATCATTCTTCACTAAGGTTAAGTCACTTATCACTATTCTCTTCCCTTAACTACATAACCCAAAGTAGTGAAATATTTTATTTCAAATCCCTTGCTCTATGGAACTCTAATTTCTTTGGCCTATAACTGTTTACAGATTTTCTCCTTACCCTTTTTTTTAAAGTTCTGCTAAATATTGATGGACATGAGTTTGAATATGTTTAGAATGTTTCCTTTTTGGGTTATATTCTTCTAAATGGTTGGGAGTAATATCAAGATTAAAATGAGCTGCTGTGAATTTTTCCTTGTCATTTTCTCTTCTCCAAAGGAAGGCAGAAATAAATAAATGAAGGATGGTGCTCTATCACAAATGGATTCAGTAAATGTATCACTGGGGAAATGTGTGGGAGTTTAGAGCCGGAGATAACTGCAGATATGATATGTATCAGTTTATTGGCTTCAAGCATGAAATTCTCTGCCACAGATTGATCCGATAGGAGTAATAAATACACATTATTGGTAATTATTCTTGAACCTTGCAAACCTTCTTTTAATAATATTCATTGCATCACTTTTCCCCTGAATGTTTTTTTTTAAATGACATGTTTGTTTAGGGGGCCCTGGATGATTAGATTATTCAAAATCATGCCAAACAGTAAGACAGCACAGTATAGTGCAGGGGTCAGCAACCTTTTTGGCCGTGCGAGCCATAAACGCCACATTTTTTAAAATGTAATTTCGTGAGAGCCGTACAGTGCTCACAGTGTGCACTCCTGTAACAGCACCTGAAAAAAAAAATTGACTTTATGGCTCCTGCAGAAAGAGCCATACGTTGCCGACCCCTGGTATAGTGGAAAGATTTTTGAGATGGGCATAAGGTGATTTTAGTTCAAGTCTTGGCTTTGAAATTTACTAATCCTGCAATGCCAGATGACTTTGGTTTGAGTTCAGAATCAGGAGCAATGGGTTCAAATTATACAGAGGTAGATTTTGGCTCAATATAAAGAGGAAAAAAAAACCTTCCTAACTTTCAGTTTTTATAGCTGTGGAATTGTCTATCTTGGCATTTTCCCATCTCCAGAAGCTGTATTTTCACTTGTCATTGATAGTGTAGAGAGAATTCCTGTTTTAGGTCTGAGCCTCTGATGAGAGATTTCTTTCCAGTTTTGAAATTTTTCAATGTTAAATGCAAAGAAAATAACAAATGCATTGTGCCATTTTCTGTCAGCATCTTTGTGTTTCCCTTCCACCCTCTTTCATTGTTTATATATTCTTATTTAAAGAGTATCAAACGTGATTTGAAAGGATCATTACTATAAGCCTTTATTGAAGAACTGACTTTAGAACACTGCAAGCTAAAAATTAAATGTAGGCTTTTTTAAAAAAAATCTAATTTTGTTTTCAGAGGTATTAAAGAAGAGTAACATTGTTAACTTTTGAACTAATCTATTGTAATTGTGACCACACACCCTGCATACTCTTCTAGTCTAAGAGCCCTTTTTACAAATGACTTTTCTGGGAGAAATGAAATAATCATATTTTAGTGACACATTCAGACTTCTGGATCTGGATTCAGGATATCTCTGAGGGTTGTACCTTTGACCCTTCCCAGCTGTGGAAACCTGTACAGCTTGCTTGGCTTCACTGAACCATCTTTTCCTCATTCATAAAAGAAGAATAGTAATAACACTTACCTTAACAGATTCTGGCAAGGACCTAGTGAGAACATACATTAAAATTTCTGTACTGTAAGGGGTGAAAAGGGGTTTTTGATTGGGCAAATATTAAAAGGTTGGTTGCCAGGGGATTGAACAATTATCAATACCCCAAGTTAAAATGACTTTTATGGAAATTTATTTACAAATGAGAAGAAGTAGAAATAAGGAAATAAGAGAGAGGTTAAGATAGGATAAGTTATCTAACACAGTAGTTAATTTGCTCTGATCCTCTAGTTCAAACCAGGTAGATCTAATTAACCCTCAGCTGTGGGAAATCCGGCCTTGATCCCAAGGTCGGAAAGCCAGAGGCCTGAAGGGCCTTGAAGGTGAATGAAGCAAAAGCTTCAGCCACTGAGTCTCTATTAAAAGGAAGTTCCTTAAGAGAAGTTCAGGAAGATTCAGTCTTAACACTCACTACGTGGAACTGTCTCACCAGCTTCAGACCTCCTCCAAGTCCAGTCACAAACCAGAAGGCTCCTTCAGGTCCCGTTCATGAACCACAAGAGAGCGCCCAGCTCCCTGAGGTCTCTTTTTAAAGGGGCCTCCTTTGAGTCACTTCCTGTGGCCTCCTCCTAGTTTACTTGTCTAATAACAACAGACGCTTTTCTTAGGACTGCGGAGGAGGCAGTCAATAAATTCTGATTTTTTACTCTAGCACACCTGGGTTACAGACCACCCAACTTGTGAGTTAAAGGGAGATATTTTCACCTTTGGTGATTAAATCTAAAGATGGGCAGGGTAGATTTAATCTCATTATCACAGTACAAAGCTTAAAATTCTATGAAGTATGAATTATTATTATTGGGAAGCAGTTTCAAGTAGTAATTAGCTAGACATAATCAGACCAAGTTTCAGACCTCCCTCTGACACTATCTGAATGACTAATGGCCAGCTACTTTAACTTCTTCGTCTAAAAAATATATGCCTAGCATAGGTTTGTAGTTTGACCCTCCCTTCTCTCCTCTCTTCCTTCTCCTATCTGTTAAAAATGGTGTTAAACTGAATAGCCTCTTAGGTCCTTTCTTGTTCTAAATTTATAATTTTGATACTCTGATATGGTATTAACTTTATTTTCTTTCTTAAAAAAACTTTTACATATTTGCTTGAAGATATAGCAAATATTTAAAAAGCATATTTATCCCAACCATTTAGGAATCATATTCCCCTATTTACCATCTTGGTCTCTAGTGTAAGTAAGCTCAAACCCAGTGCAATTTCTACATGAGTGGTACTATAACCAAGTCCACATAAAAATGTACTATTATTACCAGAGGAGTTCCTAATTTCAGAAATCAATGGGATGGATCCCTAAAGCCAATCCTCTATCCTGTAGAAATTGATACTGATCTGGATGCAAAAACCATACTTTTTTGACCTCTGAATGTGTCACTCTCATGACTCATTGAAAAGCACAAATTTATAGTCTTTAGTACCTTCACTTAAAGTAAAAAAAGCCAAAAAAAACCAAAAAAAAACCCCAACATTTAGTTAGAAGCTCATATTCAGCTAAAAATCCTAATAATTGGGAAAGAAAGGGCCCAAAGTCTTTTGCCTTTTAACATTCTCTCTTCCAGGAGTCTCATCAAAAGTAGAAATTCACCAAGCCTGTGTAAGCTTCTTGAGGACTATATCTGTTTCATTTTTGAATTTGTATACTCAATGCCTAATATGATGCCTAATAGAATAGATATTAAATAGAATAAAGAGGTACTGATAAAGGCTTCTGGAGTGGAGTTAAATTACTTCAGCTTAGAAGAAAATGATATGAAGATTTCTCAGATGTCAGAGATCTATGTGTATGACTCTTGTTTTAAGTCTGATATTTTGACACCTATTAGTTTTATGCTGGAGCAATGTGATTCTTAGTATTCTACAGATAGGTTCTGTAAATAGTAAGTGCTGTATGTACACATACTTTACCAAAGCTGTCATGAAGTTGGTTGAAGTTGTTTGTTGGGTGGGTGGACTTTGTGGGAATCAAGTTAATGGAATGTGATATGATTTCCCCCCACTGTTCTCTGGAAAGACTATGAAGATCCCTTCACAGGAACCTGTTTTACTATTCCAGTGACCTCTGGAGACATTTAATCTTTGTCCTCTTGGAAAGTCTGGCAAGAGTTAGACTTGCCAGTGTTCCCTCCTGTATGTGGATATATTTTTGCTGAAACTGCAGGCTTTGTGGTTGCATCCAAATAATTGCATGTGGGAATTGTTAGAGGATGTTGGAAATGGGGGAGAGCTTTGGTATATAGCTTTCTAAGATCCAAATAAAATTTCTTAAGTTCTCTTTGTCCCTTGTGGAGGATGTATTTATCCAGTATATGGGATAGGCATATGTTCCTGTAAACCTTTTAGGATCATTTTTTTTGAGAGAGGGGTGTATTTCCATGTTATTCTTTTTTTTTTTTTTTACCAAAACCCAGAAACATATAGCCAAATAAACAAGTGATAAATCATATTCTTCTTTCTGCATTCTTACTCCAGTAGTTCTTTCTCTGGAGAGGGATAGCATGCTTTTTTATAAGTCCCTCAGAATTGTTCTGAATCATTGTATTACTGTTGGTAGCAAAGTCTGTCACATTTGATCATTCCACAATATTACTGTTACTTATATGATGTTTTCCTGGTTCTACTTATTTCATACTGAATCAGTTCATGTAGGCCTTTCTAGCTCTTTCTGAAATCATGTTGTTCATCATTCTTTATAGCACAATAGTATTCTGTACCAATTCTTTGCCACCATAAAAAAGAACAACTATTAATATTTTTGTACAAGTAGGTTCTTTCCCCCTTTTTATTATGTCTTTGGGATACAGACCCACTAGTGGAATTACCAGGTCAAAGAGTATGCACAGTTTTATAGCCTTTTGGGTATAGCTCCAAATTGCCCTCCAGAATGGGTGGTTCACAAATCCACCAGCTATGCAATAGTGTCCCAATTTTGTCACATCCCCTCCAACATTTATCATTTTCTTTCCCTATCTTATTGACTAATCTTATAGGCAAAAAATGGTACCTTAGAGTTGTTTTAATTTTCCTTTCTCTAATCAAGAGAGATTTAAAACATTTTTTCATATGATTATTGCTAGCTTTCATTTCTTCATCTGAAAACTGACTTTCCATATCTTTTGACATTTGGGGAATAACTCAGATTTTTACAAATTTGACTTCGTTCTTTTGAGAAATGAGACCTTTACCAGAGAAATTTGATATGAAATGTTTTTCCCAGTTTGTTGCACTGATTTTGCTTTTACAAAATCTTTTTAATTTAATATTTAAAAATATTTTTACTTTACATCTTGTAATGTTCTCTACCTCTTGTTGGGTCATAAATTCTTCTCTTCTCCATAAATCTGAAGTTAAAATTATTCTATATTCCCCTAATTTATTTATAATATCATACTTTATGTTTGAAACATATAACTCTTTTGGTATAGGGTGAAAGATAATGATCTAAAATTAATTTTTGCCATACTGTTTTCCAATTTTCCTAGAAGTTTTTTCAGATGTTGAATTCTTATCCTAAAAGCTGGGATCCTTGAGTTTATCAAACACTAGCTTGCTGAGGTCATATACTCCTAATTTATTCCATTGATCCACCCTTCTATTTCTTAGCTAGTATCAGATTGTTTTGATGATTACTGCTTTATAGTACAGCTTAAGATCTGGTACCTCTAGACCACCATCCTTCAAATTTTTTTCATTAATTTCCTTGATAATCTTTTGTTCTTCCAGATAAATTTTCTTACTATTTTTCCAGTTCTATAAAATAGTTTTTGATAGTTTGATTGGTACAGCATCAAATAAGTAAATTAATTTAAGTAGGATTGTAATTTTTATTATATTTGCTTAGCCTCCCCATGAACAATTAATGTTTTTCTAATTTTTTAGATCTAACTTCATTTGTATGAAAAGTGTTTCATAATTGTGTTCATATAATTCTTGCATTTGTATTGGCAAATAGATTACAAAGTGTTTTATATTGTCTAAAATTATTTCAAATGGAGTTTCTCTTTCTAATTCTTGCTGTTGAGCTTTGTTGGAAATATATAGAAATGCTGATAATTTATGTGGGTTTATTGTGTCTATTGCAACTTTGCTAAAGTTACTATTTCAACTAGTTTTTTAATTGATTTTCTAGGATTCTCTAAATATACCATGTCATATGCAAAGATGATAACTCAGTTTCCTTGTTACCTACATTAATTCCTTCAATTTCTTTTTCTTCTCTAATTGCTAAAGCTAGCATTTCTAGTAAAATATTAAATAATACTGGTGCTAATAGGCATCCTTGCTTCACTCCTGATCTTATTGGGAAGGCTTCTCAATTATCTCCTTTGCAGATGATACTTGCTGATAGTTTTTTTAAAAAAATAATACTTCTTTTAAGGAAAGGTCCTTTAATTACTATACTTTCTAATTTTTATTATTAATGGGTGTTGTATTTAGTCAAAGACTTTTTCTGCATCTATTTAAATAATGTTATTTCTGTAGTTTGATTATTGATATGGTCAATTATGTGAATTGTTTTCCTAATATTCAACCAACCTTTCATTCCTGATATAAATCTCACTTGGTCATAATCAATAATCATTGTGATATATTTCTGAAGTCTCTGTTAGTATTATATTTAAGATTTTTGTATCCGTGTTTATTAGGGAATTTGGTCTGTAATTCTTTCTCTGTTTTTGTTCTTCCATGCTTAAGTATCAGCAATATATTTGTGTCTTAAAAAGAATGTTAGGACTCTTTCTTTACTTATTTTTCCAAATAGTTTGTATAGTATTGGGATTAATTGTTATTTAAATGTTTGATAGAATTCACTTGTGAATACAACTGATTGTTTCTATGACTTGATCTTTGACCTACCGATTTTGAAGAATTAAATTATTTAGTTTCCAATTAATTTTAATTTGCCTCTCCCATAAACCTGTATTATAATTTTTATTGTATTATGATCTTAAAAAGTTGCATTTATTATTTTTGCTCTTCTGTATCTGGTTATGAAGTTTTTATGCCTTAGTATATGGTCAATTTTTGTACATATACCATATGCTGCTAAAATAAGATATATTCCTTTTTATCTCTATTCAATTTTTTCTAGATATCTATTAAATTTAACTTTTCTAAAATTTTATTCTCTTCCTTTACTTTTTTCTTGTTTAGATTATCTAGTTCTGATAGGGGAATGTTGAGGTCATCCACTACTAGAGTTTTACTGTCTATTTTTTCCTTAAGCTCCTTTTAATTTCTCCTTGAAAAATCTGGATGCTATACCATTTGGTATATATATGTTAAGTACTGATATTTCTTCATTGTCTATACTGTCTTTTATTAAGATATAATAACCTTCCATTTCTCTTTTAATTGCATCTATTTTTGCTTTAGCTTTGTCTGAGATGATGATTGTTCCTTCTGCTCTAGCCCCTTACCTTTACTCCATGGGTACTTAAGTTCCTCAAATATGTTTCTTGTAAACTACATTTAGTAGGATTCTGGTTTTTAATCCACTCTGCTATACTTCCTTTTTATGGTGAATTCATGCCATTTATATTCACATCTATGATTACCATCTCTGTATTCCCTTCCATCTTGTTTTCCTCTTTTAATCCTATTCTTTTTCCTTTTACTCTTTCCCTCTACACCACTGTTTTACTTTTAATAACTCCCCCCATATCTCCTCCTTTATATTTCTCCCCTTCCTACAACCCTTTTCTTATTCCCCCCTTACTTATCTTTCTTATTCCCCTCCAACTTCTCTATAGGGTCTTTTAAAACACTCCTTAACTTCTCCCCCCCTTAAATTACTCTCCTCCCCACCAGTTGCTTCCTTATTCCCATTCTACTTCTCTAGAGGGTAAGATAGGATTCTCTACCCCAATGAATCTGGCTATCCTTCCCTCTCTGAATCAATTCCAATGAAAGTAAAATTTAAGTATTACCCATCACCACTTTCATCCTCCCATCCACTGTAATAGTCTTCACCATCATGACTCTTTATGTGATATACTTTACCCACTTTTACTTCTCTCTTCCCAATTCCCTTAGTGCAATTCACTTATTCACCCCTAAATTTTTTTGCATATCCTCCTTTTCAGCTTACTGCCACACCCCCCACCTATTTATGCTTTTTCTAACTACTATGCTAATGATAGCAATTTTTGAGAATTACAGAGAACATCTTTCCATGTAAGAATATAAACAATTTGATCTTATTGAAGCTCTTGAGTTTTATTTTTTTTCTTACCTTTTTATTCTTCTCTTGAATGTTGTTTTTAGACATCAGACTTTCTATTTAAATCTGATCTTTTCTCTGGGAATGCTTGGAAATATTCTAATTTATTAAATTACTGTACTTGACCCTAAAAGAATATAGTCAATTTTGATGGGTAGTTCAATCTTGGTTGTAAACCCAGTTTCCTTTCTTCTGGAATATAAAATTCGAAACTTTCCAATCCTTCAATATGGAAGCTACTCCTGTATAATCCTGATTGGGGCTCCATGATATTTGAATTGTTTCTTTCTGGCTGCCTACAATATTTTCTCCTTGGGCTGGGAACTGTAGAACTTAGTTATAGCATTCATTGGAGTATTGGAGTTGTCATTTGGGGATTTATTGTGGGAGATGATCTATGGATTCTTTCAATTTCTATTTTACCCTGTTGTTTAAGAATTTCAGGGTGGTTTTCTTGGATAATTTCTTTAATGTCTAGGCTTTTTCTCTTTATTATTATGACTTTCAGGTAGTCCAATAATTCTTAAGATGTCTTTCATGGACCTATTTTTCCAAGTCAGTTGTTTTTTCAATAAGATATTTCCTATTTTCTTATATTTATTCATTCTTTTCATTTCATTTTATTTTTTTCTTGATATCTCATAGTCATTAGCTTCTATTTACCCAATTCTAATCTTTAAAGAATCAATTTCTTATATGACCATTTGATTTCTTTTTCTGTTTGATCTGTTTTAATTTTAATGGAACTCTTCTTCATTGGATTTTTTTTGCCTCTTTAACCAGTGAGTCAATTCTGTTTTTTAGAAAACTCTTTTCTTCATTGAATTTTTGTGCCTCTTTTTCCAGTTGAGAAATTTTGCTATTTAAGCTCTTATTTTCTTTTTTGCTTTATTTTCATTTCTTTTCCCCTTTTTACTTCAACCTTTCTTATTTGATTTTTAAATTCCTTTTTGAGTTCCTTCTGTGCCTGAGACAAATTCCCATATTTCTCTGATATTTTGCATATGGTTGCTTGGATCTCACTGTCCCCTACTGGCATAGTGCCTTGCTCTTTGTCTCCATAAACATTTTCTATACTTAGATGTTTCTTTTGCTGTTTGCTCACTCTCTCAGCATTTTTTTGCATGTGAAATGAAAGTTCTAAAAGCTGTTGATTTTGTTACCTCTACAGGTGGCCTGCAGGACTTTATATCTGAGCTGTTTTGCCTGGGGCTAAAGGCTTCATCTCACCACTGGTTTGAAAGGATCAAGTGCTATGGACTGTGTAGCCTCATTGTGGGCTGGTCCCTGGGCCTGGGTTGGTGTGGCTTGGAACCTGGCATAGTAGGTGAGGGTATTGTCTATAAGCACTCCTTTATGTGCGGTTTTGCTTCTGGTTCCTCCTTATCTCATGAAAACCAACTCTCTCTGCCTACTTTTTAAGTTGTATTCAGAAAGAGAGGCCCCTCACTCCATTTAGCAGTTGGATTTTGACTCCTGTCATTTTTGAGGCATTTTTTTAAACCCTTAACTTCTGTGTATTGGCTCCTAGGTGGAAGAGTGGTAAGGGCGGGCAATGGGGGTCAAGTGACTTACCCAGGGTCACACAGCTGGGAAGTGTCTGAGGCCAGATTTGAACCTAGGGCCTCCAGTCTCTAGGCCTGACTCTCAATCCACTGAGCTGCCCAGCTGCCCCCTTGAGGCATTTTTTAAATATTTGTTTGGAAGGATTGTCAGAGGAGTTTCAGCTTTAGTTGTTACTAAGCCACCATCTTGGATCTGCCCCCCCAGGATCCTTGTTTTTAAATTGAGTTTGATGATTACAGAGGGAAGAAAAAGCCAAGAGGGATGTTTAGGACAGAAACAACAGCAAAAATCCTCAGTGCACATATTTTGTGGCAGAATCTTAACACAGATTCTTAAATATATTTTTGCTACTTATCCCAATCAAACTGAGACTTACAAAAGTGATACTTCTGAAAAGGACTCTCTTTGCTGGAGAAGGCAGAATGGATTCCTTTTCATGTCTGAGATGGGGATTATAAGCTGCAGAACATCTTTAGTACCTTTCAAGCAAGTTTCTTCTGGGGCTCAGAAACAGCCTCAACCCAGGTAGTCAAACTTGATCATATTAAGTGAATTATTAGTCAAAGGAATGAGGGGGTGTGGAATCAGATATAGGTATCATCATATACTTCTTCTCTTGATTAATATACGACCATATGACTTATAGAAGGCTTTCTCTGATGTTTTAGAACCCAAAGATTTGAATACCTTAGGGGATTATTTCCAGCACCAACCAACAAATAACAAGGCAAGGAAGTATCATTTCACCTTTCCTAGATGCCCCTTAAAGCTTACAGTCTTGTATTTTCATAGGATCAAAT
Source organism: Gracilinanus agilis (assembly GCF_016433145.1). Taxonomy (NCBI): domain Eukaryota; kingdom Metazoa; phylum Chordata; class Mammalia; order Didelphimorphia; family Didelphidae; genus Gracilinanus; species Gracilinanus agilis. The sequence continues at coordinate 260,113,935 of NC_058131.1, forward strand.
TCATTATTTCTTTTCATCTTGAAAAAGTTTATTCATCAGACTTTTTGTGTTTGTGCGAATAGTTTGTGTATTAAAGGAGGTAGGAGGATCATCTCTAATAGAAGTAGGAGGAGAAATAATTTATATATTTCTTTAAATTCTCCAATGACTTTCTCTTGATGGTGATATTGTCAAATAATATTAACCAAATGCATTTAATTAAACAAAATGTTATATGGAAATATGAAAATGAGAGTAGATTTTTTTTCAAGGGAGGTGGTATAAGGCCTATGACTTCAACTGTGTAGGGAACAGCTAGTGTTAAAATTCCTTCTACCACTACAGACAATATACATCTGCAATCTTAGAAAGTTGCCTGGAGGCACATAGAGGTTCATTTATTTGTCCCTGATCATAAAAATAGTATATGTCAGAGTCAGGATGTAATACTACATCTCCTTGGCTCCAAGGCCTTTCTTTTATCCACTAGGCTGCACTGTCACTCAAATATGTGCTAAAAGTGTACATTTAAGCTTTAATAAACTTAAAGCTTCACTAAAATTTTAAATCCTTCTCCCCATCCCCCTATAGATGTTATCAATTGAAACCATCTAATTCCCATTTGAAGTGGTACTAATTATGTTCTCATTGTAACTTTTAGTACTCACTGGTCTCTCATTGTGAATAGTTGTATAGGTTTCCTAACTAGTCAAGATTTATTCCATTTGTTTGTTTAAGTAAAGTCCTCAAAATAATTAGAGAGGTTTTTTAATAATTTTAAAGTAGCTTTTCAGTTCAGAAATTCCTTGCAGCAACCATGGAAATTGAAATGACAATTATGTTTTTTTCATTACGGAGAATGAATGGCAGTATGAAAATACAATGGATGAGTACCCAAATAGCATGCAGTAATATAGCTAAAAGGAGTATTTATGATAAACAGTTACCCAGCAACTATCCTTTCATTCCTCCAAACATTTATTAAGTGCTCTCTATACTTAAAGTATTCTTCTAGATGCTATCATTATTTCTAATATAAGTTCTGCCAGCCACCAACTGTATGTAAAATAAGGTGCAGCTACATACTTTCTAGGCTCCTTTCAGCTTTCATGTTGCAGTATTTGATCACTTGTGAAGATGAGTTGATGGACTTATGGTCTGTTTACAGTCCAAATGTATATAACACTAAACCGTTTATTGAGATCCTTCCTCACAACCACCAGACAAGAAAACTTAACATTCATAGGCAGCAAAGTCACTTGCCTCTGGCCATTGGGCTAATAAGTAGCAGAGTTGAGATTTGCATCCATGTCCCATTATACCAATTTGCTTTCCCAATAATATATAAATATTTAGATTATTTTTAGGAGGGTAGGTTTTTTTTAGGGGATAGGTTTATTGAGCCAACTCATTCTCTTGTCCCATCTGCCAAAGCATATGCAATAAGGCAGCTGGCCAGTCTAAGATACAGCCTGTGACTGTGGCACTACTGTCTAGACTATAAGAATATTACTTTGTTTTCTTGAGTACTGATATCTAAACAACCAAGCCAACAGGTGGATTACTTGGCAGCTTATTCTTTATTTAATATATAAGCAAGTATCATAAGCAGGATTTGAACCTATGTCTTCTGACATTAGAGCCAGTGTTCTTTGCAGAGATCTAAGTCTTAAAGATAAAAAGACTAATGCAAATGTCCAAAATGTAAAATTAGCTATTGTTTAACAGGTTTTCAGCATACATCAGAGGTTTGGAGAAAAAGAGCATTAGACTAGGAGACAGAAGGCCTTGGTTCAAATCCCAGTACTCAGCATTTAAGGTATATGACCTTAGGTACATCACTTCACTTCTTTGGGCTTCAGTTTTTACATCTGTAAAATGGTTATAATAAATTACAACCTCAAGAGATTACTGTAGGGACAGTGCCAGAAAGTAGGAACACTAAAGGCAGGAACATTTTGATTATAATCTCAATCTCTAAGAGGAGCTGATGAAATGTACCTTCACATGCTTGATTGAATTATGGGGACCAAAGGATGGTTGGCTCCTTTTATAGAAACAAAGAAATTAGGAAGAAGGGTTGATTTTAGTGGAATTGTAAGTTCAGTGAGATATGGTTTCTTTAATGGTGTTTTTCTTTGTTATAAGGCAGGGTGAAATGGGGAAAGATATGTTAGAAAATGACAGTTTTTTTTGAAAACAAGAAACATCAGCAAAAGTCTAATTTTAAAAAGAGTTAATAACAAAACAAGAGATAGGGATGATCATAAGAAATATAATGGAAAATTTTGATTCAGTAAAGTTAAAAAGATTTTTTTTCACAAACAAAACCAATTCAGAAAAAATCAGACAGAAAACTAAAAGTAATGGTTATAGCAACTTTCTCTACTAAATGCCTTATTTCTTAAATATATAGAAAAAAACAGTAAATTTTAGAAGACTACAGGTCATTCCTAAGTAATAAATGGTAAAAGGATCTGAACAAGCAGTTCTCAGAAGAAATCAAAGCTACCTAAAGTCATTTGAAAAAAGTGCTCTAAATCACTATTGATTAGAGAAATGCAAATTTAAACAACTGGTGTACCGTCTTACAACTATCACATTGGCTAACATGACAGAAAAGAAAAATAACAAAATACTGGAAGGAATGTGGGAAAAATGAGACATTAATGCATTGTTGATGGTTGTGTGAACTAGCCTAACCATTCTGGAGAACAATTAGGAACAGTGCCCTGAGGGCTATAAAACTCTTCCCTACCCTTTGTTCTAACACTGCCACTATTAGTTCCATATACCAAAGAGGTCTAAGAAAAAGGAAAATGATGTACATAAACAAAACTATTTATAACAACTATTTTATAGTAGTAAAGAATTAGAAATTGCCATCAATTGGGAATGGCTGAATAAATTGTGAAATATGATTGTGATGGAATACTGTTTTGCTATAACAAATGACCAGAGGGATAGTTTCAGAAAAACCAGGAAAGACATACATGACCTGATACAAAGTGAAATGAGCAAGACCAGGAGAATATTTTTAAGAGATATTTTATTTTCCTAATATATATGCATATATATATATGAACAACTTTCCATTTTCAGAAGATAAAAGATCAAAATTGTCTCCCTCCTTCCTCACCTTTCCCCCTATTAGAAGTGGTAAGCAATTTTATCTGGGTTATACATAAACTATCATGAAAAACATATTTCCATATTGTTCATTGTTGTGTAAGAGGATGTTCATACAAAACTAAAATCCCGAAACAAAAACACAAATAAATAAAGTGAAAAATAGTATGTTTTGACTGCATTCTCACTCCAACAGTCCTTTCTATAGAGGTAGATAGTATTCCTTGTAATATGTCCTTTGGAATTGTCTTGGATCATTGTTGTGCTGAGGGTAGCTAAGTGTTTCACAGTTTATCATCATCATATAATATTGCTGTTACTGTGTTCACCATTGTACACAGTAACAGCAGTATTAGAACATGATCATCTGTGAAAGACTTAGTTACTCTGATCAATACAATAATCCAAGACAATTCCAAAGGGTTCATAATGAAAAATGCCATTCAACTCCAGAGAGAGAACTCATGAACTCTGAATGTAAATTGAAGTGATTTTTTTCACTTTGTTTTTCTTACTTTTTTTTGGCAATGTGACTGATATGGAAATATGTCTTCATTATTTCACACATATAGTTGACATGCTGCTTGCCTTCTTCGTGAGTGGGGGAGAGGCTCTAGGGGGAAGAATTTGGAACTCAATGTAAAAAATAAGTAGTTTTAAAGTTGCTACATAAAAATAAATAAAACTTTAACTTTTACAGTCTTTTTTTACAAAACAAAAAGCTATTTGGAACTTTAAAATGCTATAGTAAGTTCTATAGAGGAAATATATCATGTAATGGAAAGAACATTGGGCTGAGAACCTTGGCTAATTATTTTTTTATTTGACAGGACTCAGTTTCTTCATCTGTAAGATGAAAAAATTGGACTAGATTGGTCTTTATACATGTGAATGATTATCACTTAAATCAAGTATCAATATCTTTTTTCAAATTTAATTTATTTTTTTAAATTTTTACATTTTTTATTGTCTTGCAAAGTATACTTCCATATAGATCATTGTTGTAAGAACATTCATATATAACCAGAACTCCAATATGAGACCAAAAATACACTGATGTGAAAGACAACTTCAACAGTTTTTTCTCTGGAGGGGGACAGCATTCACCATCATAAGTCTTTCAGAATTAACCCAGATCAATACATTGCTGAGAGTAACCAGGTTTTCACAGATGATCCCTGTCCAATATTTTTGTTATTGTATACAGTGTTCTCCCAGTTTTGCTTATTTCACTCTGAATCGGTTCCCGCAGATCTTTACAGCTTTTTCTGAAATCATCTTGTTTATAATTTCTTATAGCATTACCAACATGTACCATAAAATTCTAAAAGATAAATTTTTGAAAAAAGTATTCTTGGTTTCTGTCTCCAGGGTAGTGGGTTTGAATAGCAAGTAATATAGGGTTTGCTATTGCATTGTAATTTCATGCTTTTATTGAATTGTAAAGTAAATCATCTTGTAAACTTGTGTAACTTAGTGATGCATAAGCTAAAGCTATCCTGGGGCTGTTGGCAGATACTTGGAATAACTTCACTTATTCAACCTTGTATTTTCAGTGGCTTTTGACTCCATTACATCATTATATACATTATAAAGAAATCTTTGGATGCTGGATTATTTTGTTCAGTTTTCTATTAGATGATGGAAAATACAGATATCTCTTATACATCTCAACTTTCCTTATCAAGGCTTTGATATATGGCAGGGTGGTATAAAAATTAAGTGAGAATTTTGAGGAATTTTTTAAAAGCCACAGATAATATGCAATGGCCAGCAGATAACACAGAAAAAGTTTAGAAACAGAGTAATACATAATATATGTATAGATAATTGTATAATATCAACATTTTATATGTAATACCATAAACATACACAATTTCTTTTTAAAAGTTAAAATAAGTAATAAGTTTAAGTTTGCAAAAAGAATATGAAAGCCAGTAGATGACACGCAAAGGCTAAAAATAAAAAAAAACACAACACTTTAAAACTTTAGTAACTTATAAATGCATATATGGTACTGTAAATACCCCACAAAAGAAAAAGAAAAATTTCAGACTTCTCTAGAATGAAGGTATGGTCAAAATATTTTATGAGTATTTTCCAGATCAAGAGGATCCACACTTTGTTGTAGAAGGAATACTCATATGTTAGAAGAAGCTTTAGCAGCTTTGTTTAAATAGATAGGTCCATATCTGCTAGAACATTGGCCTTGAAATCAGAAAGATATAAACTCACATCCTGCTTCAAATTCTTATTATTTAGGCATGACCATGGACAAGTCACTTAATGGCTCCCTGCCTTAGATTCCTCATCTAAATGGGTATAATATTACATGTACTTCAGAGTATTGTGACGAAGATAAAATGAGATAAAATACATTAAACTCCTTGCAAACTTTAAAGCACTATATATTGTTAGACATAGATGGTTACATAGATATATGAATTATCATCTATTAGCTATTCTTATGGTAGGCCTGGTGTGATAGGAACATGTACATTTTTTCACAAATTTCTTTTAAAACCTTTCAGGTATAAAAGAGCAATGGACTACAAATCAGAACTTTTAGAAATCCATAACTTCAACAGACCTACATTTCATCATCTGTAAAAATGAGGCTAGACAATGCAAGGCATACTGTGGGTAAATAATAAATGCTTTTGACTTGAATTCGTTGGACTAGACCAGTTCAGTAACTACCACTTTTTAGCATCTGTAGCTAGCAGCAGGAATGTCACTCTCAAATCAACTCTAAAAAAAATTAATTCCAGGTAAGGGGAGAATTTGAGAACACAAGCCCCTGTAGGAACAGAGGTCCTGGAAGACCAGCCACATGGAAAAGTCTGTGGCTGATGTAAGACCAGGGGGAGGGAGAGCAAAGCATTATCTGAGTTTCTATTCTTTTTTAATATCTTTTATACTTTTATATGTGTGTTTGTTGTTCCCCCAATTAGATTGTAAGCTGCCTGATGGTAGAGATTATATCATTTTTGCTTTTATATACCCAGTGGCTTTAGTAAGTGCTTTAAAAAATTCCTATTGGTTGACTTTAAGTAATTTTTCTTGCTAACTCAGTGCTAAACTTATTTGTTTATGTCTGGTGAAAAGGCATAGGTGATGTTAGGGCCCTGGGACAAAGTGCTATCAGCCCCATCCTCATTATAATTATGGATTGAAGAGATGATTTCTTTTTTTTTAATTTTTTAGAAAATTTTTTCCATGGTTCCATGATTCATGTTCTTTCTTTCTCTCCCCACACCTCCCACACCCCGATAGTCAACGCGCATTTCCACTGATTTCTTCATGTGCCATTGATCAAGACTTATTTCTATATTATTGATAATTGCTCTAAGGTGGTCATTAAGAGTCTATATCCCAAATCGTGTCTGCATCAATCCATGTGTTCCAGCAGTTACTTTTCTTCTGTGTTTCCGCTCCTGTAGTTGAAGAGATGATTTCCAGGGACTCTCTAGCTCAAGGCTGATGTTCCTCTTGATACTGTTTTTTTGTTTTTGTTTTTTTTTTTTTACTGGACCTCATGTTTCTTCCTCTGAATCTCCATCACTTTTACCAATTCTGAAACTTTCATCCTGGGGTTCTGAAGTGGGCCCTGAAATACGACTCTTTAACCTGGTACTAATCTGTGTTAATGATAATTTTAAGTGTGTTCTTCACATAACTTCATTTTGGCCGCAAAGAAAGGAATTACTTGATTAGTAAAAATGAAACAAATTTATGAAAGCCAATTGCACTGAGAATCAGATTTCAGTTCTAGTCTTGGCTATGTTGTTAGCTACTATTGTGATCATCAGTAAATTATTTCATTTCTTCCAGCCTCAGTTGCCTTTCTATTGAATTGAAGAGGTTCCACTAATTGATTTCTCAGGTTCCTTTCAGCTAAAGTCATAAGTCTGATCACAGTTAGCATTAATGTCAAAGTTGTGTATTTTAGTAGTGGTAGTATTATCCTTATTTTACAGATGAGAAAACTGAGACTTAATAAAATTAGGTAAATTTCTCATGGATACAGTAAAACATCAGAATTTGAACGCAGATTTTCTTGACTCCATTCTTTTATTCATTGCATCATGTATTCAGCATTCTTTAAATTTTACCTATTCCAGCCACATACCTTTAATACATTCTTAACAACATTCAGTTCACCAAAAGATATTTATTAGGCACATACTATAGTATGTGCCAGGTCCTAAATTAGATCCTATGCATATAAATTTTTTAAAAAAAGTTAATTAGTCCTTCCCTCTGTCAGTAAAAATAGCCCTTGATGTGCAAAAAACAAAACAACAATAAGCAAAAGCAACATAAAAAACTTGCCCTACTCAAAAAAACCAACCAAACAAACAAACACTGGTTGGTAGAATTTAACAAGGATCCTTGTTCTGACACTTATCAAGCTGTGTGATCCTAAGCAAGTCATTTAACTTTCCTAGGTCTTGACTTTCTCATCTATAAAAAGGGGATGGCAATTATATTACTAATCCATAAGGTTATAAGGAAAAATGCTTTATAAATCTTAAAGTCTTACATAAATCAAGTTATTATTGTAAATAAGTTTTCTGCTGATGTCTTGAAAAAATAAAGGTAGCCTTTCATCATTCAATGAAGTCTATTAATAATTTCATATACAAGGAGAATGGGACTGCATGCTATTTGTTGAATCCTCTCCTATATGACTTTTGTGTTTTGGCTTATCTAGGACTAGTAGTGTTTAAAATCTCATTTATTCCTACATTTCATATTCTTCTGTACTACACAAATGCCTGGCTTAGCCTAAGTGTAGGATAATGTGATATCTAAGGGAAGATTATTAATAGTGCTTCTCCGTGAATCTATAATCACAGGGAAAAGGGAGGCAAGCCAGGACAGGCTAGGAGCATGACCAGAGGACAACCCAGTCTCAAAGCCTCACAAGTAGGAATTCTCAAGTCAGTTTAAACTAAAGCTTCCCATGTGGTTGAGGGAACAGGAACCATGAAACTAGTTGGATGCTTGTGGCGTTATTCTCATTAAGCGTGAGATTTCTCCTCTCCTCTTCCATCTTCTCCCTTCCCCTCCCCTTTCTTCCCCTCCACTCTTCTTCCTCTTTTTTCTTCTCCTTTCCCATCTTCCCCCCTCTCCTCTTTCTCTTTCTTTTCCCTTTCCCCTCCTACCTTCTCCTCTCTTCTCCCTCCTCTCCTCTCCTCCTCCCTTACTCTCTGTCGGATTGCTCTTGGCACTCTTTATGTTCATTATAGATGAGCTCCCTTGGGAAGCCACTAGTCATAGCTATCAGTGCATAAACCTCTAAATAAATATGTGTTTTTAGAACCAAAAGGAGAAAGCTATTAATTTGATGTGCAAATTAAATCCAAAGTCACATGAAGTGTAAGATGAGTGAATATTGTCCACATTGAGCTGAGGAAATGTTGTGTAAGCAATTTTATTATTTGCTGCCTTTTCTGTTTGATTCCAGAGTAGTTAGTGCCCATTCCATTAGGGTAAAATGTGGGATTCAGTAAATGTGGGTGCTGTAACAGTAGATAATGAGAGAATAGTGAATATTAATCACAAGGCTTTCGTGGAATCCTATTTTTAGGGCAAGATGAGGTTTTATAAGCCTTGGAGTCCTTTCATTGTACAGAGGGAGGAAATTGAGGTCCAAAGAGGTTATGTTGTGCCTAAAATCACGCAAGTAGATGAAGTTGGAAGTGATCTTCTTAGGTCATTTAATCTAGGCCCTTCATTTTACAGACAAGGCAACTGAGTCTGAGGGAAATTAAGTGATTTTCCTAAGGTCAAAGAGGTAATAAGTGACAAAATTAGGATTTGTACACTAATCCTTTGACTCAAAATTCACCAGTAATGAAATAATAGTGATTATTATATGATAATAACCACAATAATGTTGTTATTCTGTTGTGTCCAACTCTTCATGACCCCATTTGGGCTTTTCCTGGTATAGATATTATGGTATATTGCCAATTTTTTTCTCAAGCTAATTTTAATGATGAAGAAACTGAGATTTACAGGGTTAATTGACTTGCCCAGGGTCACACAACTGGTAAGTGTCTGAAATCAGATTTGAACTCATTTCTTCCTAACTTCAGATCTTTTATCCACTGTGCCACCCAGCTGCCTAATAATAATAATAATAATAATAATAATAATAATAATAATAATAATAGCTAATGTTTATATCGTACCTACTATATTCTATGAGCTGTTCTAGAACTTTCCAACTATTATTTGATAATAATGATACTCATTAGTAATAGAGTCCCTGTATATTCACTTCTTATCCCTATTTCTACCAACTCCTATCCAAATGTGGCACATTTTTGTTTCATGCTGATGTCATGACTCACTCTAATCAATGAAATATATATTTTTTAAAACCTTGAGGAGCTAAAAGGCTTCCTGCCATTTGATCCAGTCATAACACTGCTGGGTTTATGCCCCAAAGAGATCATAGGGAAAAAGACATGTAGAAAAATATTTATAGCCGCAATCTTTGTAGTGACAAAAAACTGGAAAACAAGGATATGCCCTTCAATTGGGGAATGGCCGAATTGTGGTATCTTTTGGTAATGGAATACTGTTGTGCTCAAAGAAATAATGAAGTGGAGGAATTCCATGTGAACTAAAATGACCTCCAGGAATTGATGCAGAGTGAAAGGAGCAGAACCAGGAGATTATACACAGAGACTGATACACTGTGATAAAATAAAATGTAATGGACTAGCAGCAGTGCAATGATCCAGGACAATTCTGAGGGACTTATGAGAAAGAAAACTTGCCACACTCAGAGGAAGAACTGTGGGAGTAGAAACACAGAAGAAAAACAAATGCTTGAACACATGGGTTGATGTGGATATGATTTGTGATGTAGATGGTAAAGGACCACCCCAGTGCAACTATCAAAAATATGGAAATAGGTCTTGATCAATGATACATGTAAAACCCAGTGGAAATGTGTATTGGCTACAGGGAGGGGGCTGGAGGGGAGAGAAAGAACTTGAATCATGTAAACATGGAAAAATTCTCTAAAAAGTAAAAAAAAATAATAAAAACAAAAAAAAACATTAATAAGTTTTGGATTGTTGATAATAATGATCCTTGACACAACATGTGAGCCTATATTTTATCTGATAACTTCTAATTTAAATTATTTAAGACATTTGAGAGGTAGCATGGTACAGTGAAGGAGAGTTTGTCTTAGAGCTAGAAAGTCCTGAATTCAAGTACTGCCTCTGATAGCCTACCAGCAGTGTTATCCTAGGCAAGACACTATATCTTACAGTGCCCCAGGAAGCTCATAAGAGGATATTAGCCTATCTTAATAGAAGGAGTTTCCTCATGGAGGAGGAATTCCCTTTAACCAATAAAATTACAGCATCAGCTCTTTTTTCTATTGGACTAAATTAAAGAAAAACAAAAATGTCTGCCAAGGTATAGTTTGCCAAAAATTATATTACTAAGTTTTTCCAAATATGTATGCTAATTAATTTAATGTAATATTATCATTAAATCACACAAAATCCCCATAAATACCCTCTCAGTGTAGGGATGGTGGCAGATTCCTGTCAGGAGTCATATTTATAATAAAATTCTGGATAAGCCAGCTAGTTAGTGACTTCAGTGGGCAATACATTACAGAAAATTTAATTAAATGTAGTCACTCAATAATAAGTACTTATACAAGACTTGATCCTGTATTAGACATTGGATTCAGAGATACAAGTAGGGTATTAATAAATAAAAACATGAGTCATGATGCCTACCTTCTAGGAGTTTCTATTCTAGTTAGAGAAATAAGAAAAAAGCATGAAAAAAAACTACAAGTTACAATGAAATCATTAATATCATTGAAGTGGCAGTCCTTAAAAATGGAAAAAAATCCCTTCCACTTGGGTGTTTAGTAAAGCCTTTGAGAGTGAAGTAGGATTTTTGAGGAGATCCTTTAATAGCGTGGGATTTCAATTGTTGCTAAAGAACAGGGCATTCTAGACAGGAGACATGATTATGAGAAAGGCATAGAGGATAGAGTGTAAGTACCATGGTGATAGAAGACAATGTCTCATTTAAATTTTGTATCATTCACTCTAACAAGATATTTGTTATAAAAGTTTGACTTGTTCAAGATTTGCTTAGGAAATAGGATCTCATTTTATCTGGGAATGTAGAGCTGCTGCTTCTTTTTTTCTCCTTCTACTCTTCTCCCCTCCCCACCCTACCTGGCAGCAAAAGTGAATTGGGGAACAAAATAAAGAGAATGCCTTGAATATCAGCTTTAGGAATTTGGATTTTGTTTATGCAGGGAATTGAGAGCCACTAAAGGTTTTTTTTAATTTTGTTTTGTTTTTGTTTTTGTTTTGTTTTTTTTTGAGGAAAGGAGTGACCTGATGATTTTAGAGAGTTTAAGACATTTTGTGTAAACCACCAGATTAAAAAGGAGCAATACTGGATGAAACAGACTAGTTAGGAGGCTATTGCACTAAACCTGGCAGTTATGGTAATAGAAAAGAAAGGGAATACTGGGTGACTTAGTGACCTTGCTGATAGCATGAAAGTGGAAAATAGCCCATTGAATCAGGGTGAGTGAATATTTATCATGTGCTACTGAATCCAGAATTAGGTAGAAAAGAAGAAATGAACTCAACTGAAACTGGGAGATTATATGGCACTTTTGTTAATCTTTTTTTTTGTTATCATTTATTTTTATTTTTTATACGTAACACAATATAGAACAATGTAATACATGTGATTTATTATAAATACATAATAAATTCTAACAAAAATGCTTTTCCAAGAGAAACAAATTCTCACCTTAGCTATGTTAAAAATCTCTCTCATTTTTCCCATCAGTCCTTCCCCTCCCCAAGAAGGCAGATAATATGATATAGGTTGTACACATACTGTCATATAATATATTTTCCTTTTCATCACATTGTGAAACAAGAAACATTATATTGCTTACACTAGAGAAAAATTCATGGAGGAAGTAAAGTAAAGTATGGTATGTTTCAATCTGTATTTGGATAGTACATATTACTTTTATGGAGATGGTTATTGTTTTTTTCTTGGAGTGAGTATTTTGGATTTGTTCTGGATCCTTGCCTTGTTGATAATAGTTAAGTCATTCACAGTTGATCATCATATATTGTTGCTGTTAGTGTGGAGAACATTCTCCTGGCTCTGCTCACTTCCTTTTGCAAACTTCATATGTCTTTCCATTTTTTTATGATCATCTTATTTGTCATTTCTTATATCACAGTGCTATTCCATTACTGTCATATACCACAACTTGTTTCTGGTAATCTTAACCTATTTGCTGCTTGAAATATGCACACATATTTTTTAATATATATGTTTCAAAATATATGTATTCCAAAAAATATATATATATTTATATTTATATTAAGGGGGCAACTAGGCACTGCCCAAAGAGTTTATTTTTGTACATGTTGTACATGTTGTACATGTAAATGTTGATATGATTTTCTTTATATTTACTTTTGGACATTTTGTAATTTTTGTTCTCTCTCTCCCTCCCCACCCAAGATGGCAAGATGATATGTCATACATATGTTATCATATAATACATATTTCTGTGTTCATCATGTTTTGAAAGAAGACACATACTGCTTAGATGAGAGAAAAATTTCATAGAGAAAATAAAGTGAAGAATTCTATGCTTCAATCTATATCCAAGATCTACCAGTTCCTTCCATGGTGGTGGATAGTCTTGAAAAACCTATATTTTTAGTCCCATTAATTCTCCTAGAGCTTCTATTTGATTCTGAATTATAGAACACTATGAATTTGGAAGAATCAAAATTGCAGGTAACCTAAAGGGGAATGGGAGGATATATGATGAACATTTGTAGATTTCTTTGTTTGACCAATGACTACTTATGTAAAGGAGGTAGTGTGAATGGCATCATCAAAGATGACAACAAGAAACAAGATACCTTATCATGAGGAATAATCAATGAACAGACCAAGCATTGACCAGGTTATCGAATAGTATAGGTATAAAAAGAAGACATACAGTCTCTTGGATAGATTTTTCTTTGTGATATTTATGGAAAGATATTCTTATGGATGAAAAATATATGTGTTAAATCACAGAGATATACATTCTGCAAGAATAGGAGAAGGTACATGAAACATAAGTGACTGATTAGATATGATGGGGGGAAAAAAGAGGGAAGGAATCTCAGGTAACTTCCGTATGACAATGAACTTCATTTAAGTATTATACTTCAATGGTTTATATATACTCATAGTTTATTTCTACTGTTCCTATTGTCTGTTTCTCCTCTTCCCTTTTCCCTTACCTTGACCTCTAGAGGTTTCATTAAGGAAGGCTGGTAAAAGACTAGTGCTTCTTTGTAGAAGGCTTAGAAATAGGAAAGTGAAAATGTTCTTTTAAATAGCAGAAGATAGATTTTTTTTTTGTAGGTGATTCACAAAGTTTTTGCCTTGTCCAAAGCCAGTTCCACTGGGCAAAGATGAAGATGGGAAATCTAATTCCCTAGAACACTAAGATGGGAAAAAAACTATGTTCCCTTGCCAGCTGAGGCTGTGCTTAACCAGGTTTGTAATTTGAAGGCTCTAACGAGTTTGAAAAAGTCCACTTGTCCTCCTAAATTAGGTCGTGGTAGCAAAACAAATGCATTCTTCCAAGGGAGACTAAATAAACCTTTGCCTGGAAGAAAGGATAAAGTCATCAAACTCTTAGTTATTAGGTTTTTGCAGGCTGACTTTTTTTCTCCCATCTAGCATATGCCACATCTTGTGAGAGGGACAATTACTTTGCCTGTTCAAGGTAAAATGGTGCCTTTTCGCGGCAATTAATTTAATAGGGTCCCTCAAATGTTGCTGACTGATGTGAGTGGTATTGGTTCAACAGATATGTTAATTGGTTAAAAAGTAATGGCGATCATGTTATAACCATTAAAGGAAGCTGACCAGCACCATAATAAGCAGAGCCCTGCTTTATATGTTGGAGAGCACTGTGTTCTCTCTGGCATAGCTTCTGGTTTTTGATAGTGTGAATTTGTTTGCCAGTTATGGTAGTTATTACTTTTATATAGGTTTACACAAAGCATCCTAATATACCATATCCTATTGAATCCACAAAGCCCTGTGGAATAGCTCAGTGCTGGTTCTCATCCCTATTTCACAGATAAAGAGATGGAATCTCATTAGTGAGAAATGACTTGCTCAAGGTCACCCAGTCAGTGAGAAAGCAAATACCTGAGAACCAACCCTTGGGGTTTTGAGACTACTTTTGTTATAAGGTGACATTTTTTAGGCTATCCCTAGATCCTACAATAACTATTATGAATGTCGAGGCCCCATGAAAGGTGGAGGAGGGAACTGTCTGTGGCCCTGAGGTCCAATGTGGAGCTCCTCTTCCCATGAATAGGTTATCTTTTTAGCTTGTAAATTTCTATGAACACTTTCCAGAACATACCTTAGAGCAGAGCTGTAAGTCTTTGCAATAATCCATTATTTCTAAAACTGGATAAATTAAAGTGCTTGTGCTGGCAAGTCTCTAGACTCTTATACTATAAATTCTGTCAAATAATGCTTGAATTGAAGTGTTTATTAGCAAGCCGAGTGCATGTGATCTGATTGGATGAAGCGGTGTTGGAAGCAGTGTACCAGAACAATGCATTGTATAGCGGGGTTGACCTCATTAGCTGCAGTCTCCCTCCTCTTTTAATCTATATCAAGTGTTTCACCAAGGGAGGGAATATGCCTGTGTGCCAGAATCTGCCAGTGCGTGTCAGTACAATCAGACAAAGACAGATTTTGTTGGGCCCTTTGGAAGGAATGTGCCTGTGAACATAGGGTTAGCAAACTTAATTGCTGCTAAAATAATGTCCAATGATTTCTCCAAATGTTTCACTTTTAGACAGCACCAAGGACAAGCCATTTTGGTGAAATTCTTCAGCTGTTTGTCACCATGTCCCCAGAACATGAAGATTGAACATGTAAAAGATGGGTTGGGATGTATCGGAAGAGTGTTTGGCTGCATGGTCTTTAAAAAAAAAACCACAAACAAAAAGTAAATGCTAACAAATATAAGTGGCAGATTTACCAGAATAGGTGATTCTGATTGTTAGGTGGATGTCAGCTATGACAAACAAAATCAACCTGTGGCTTTAGAAAAGTCAATTAACCTACTGAAGCCTCAATTCTCATCAGCAAAATAAGTACCATGAGTGAATGAATGAATGTATGAATCAAAAATAAATGACTGTTTATTATGTATCAGGCATTGTTCTAAATGCTAGAGACACAAATTTAAATAAGAGAATCACTTTCCTCAAGGAACTTTATGTAAGTGTATATTTATTTATACATATGTATGTATTTATATATGTGCTATATTTATTGTAAATATATAAATTATATAAATACACAATATATACATTTTAAAATATTTATTAATTTCTTTGTTGTTACACCAGAATTTCTCTCATTATTCTCTCTTCCGTTTACTAGACAGCCACCCTATACAATAAATATTTGTAAGGAAAAAAGGAAAAGAAGAGAAAAATTAGTAAAACTTATCCATAAATCAAAAATTATGAAAATATTTATAGATTTCCTTTTTCTACAGAGGAATAAAATGAGGTCATCTCTTCTTAGAGACCAAGTTTGACTTTTCTAATTTGGGGACATTTACTTTTGATATTTTGGCGTCTAGTTGTTCTTTCCATTTATTTCTTAGTAGTCATTGTGTATATTATTTTTTGGCACTACTTAATTTATTCTGTATATTATACGTATGTTTATAGATCTCCCACAAATCCTCATTTCAGAATAGCTGGAGACTTTTCTTTAGTCATTTTTCTTTTTAAAGGAATACATGTGTATCATTCAAACTGCCCCTCTATCTGTCATGTTTCACTCTTGCTTTTGTGACAATCTCACCTCCTTTCCAAATCATACATGTCCCGGATGATAACCCTTACTCTTTATCTCAAGTTTTTATTGTTAAGATGCTCTCACTTGTTTCTGTTCATCCCACATCTTTTCAGTGTCCTTTAAACTGCAACTTTGACCCTTCCAACATTGTATTCAGTCAGTAAATAAATACTAACAATACATGGAAAGTGAATAGAATGCAGGAAGCTTTCAGTTCAAATATGGCTCGAGGCATTTCCTAGATGTGTAACATTAGTCAAGTCATTTAATTTTTCTATGCCTCAGATTTCTATCTGTGAAAGAAAGATAACAATAGCACAAATCTCTCAGGTTTATTGTGAAAGTCAAATGTAATAATATTGGTAAAGTGCTTTACAAACCTCAAAGTGCTGTATAAATGCTAACAGTTATCACCATCATCATCTTCACCATCACCATCATTATTGCCATTGTTAAGCACCTACTCTATATCAGTTATGGTGGGATACAAAAACAAAACAAAACAAGACAAAATAAAACTACTGTCTTTTGGGGAAGATCATAGGTAGAGATAAATATATACAGAAGTGACACAAAATACTTAAATTCAAGGTAGGAAGAATGGGAAAGCACTAGTAATTGGGATACGAGGTAGAGCAAAAGAAGCAATAAGGAACAAAAAAGCCTTCCTTTCGAAGCTTCATTCTAAAACTTCTTTGAGCTGAATATAAAAAAAAAATTTTTTGGAAACTAATAATTTCTTTGTTAAGGCTTTTTCAGTCCTTTATACTATCCCAATTTAAAATACAATGATTATTTGTGGAGGACCTATGGAGGGAGGGTAATATTACAAATATATTTGGCACAGATAGAGAAATATTAATGTATTTTGAGCAAGAACAGATACCTATTGCAAGTATCGAATTATTAGGCCAACATAAGGATTTATATAGAGGTAATAGCAATCACAACTTATATTTATATAGCACTTTAAGATTTGAAAACCCCTTTAATATATCATATCATCTGATCTATATAACAACCCTGTGAGGAAAGGGTGATTATTATTCTCATTTTATGGGGACTGAGAATCAATCTGGCAACTGTTCCCCAGGCTCACGTTGGTGAAAAGAGTGTCGAGTGAGGTTTAGTCACTTGCCTAGGTTTACACAAGAAAGATATGAGGAAGGATTTTAATTCAGGATATTGGGCCTCCAAGTTCAACACTCTATCTTCTGAATTACCTACCTACCTCTACAGAGGTACTATTTACTCATGCAGGCAGTAGCCAGTTTGTCATTTTATATTGAGAAATTCCTTGTCCTAAAAGTGACCACAAAAAGTGTTTCCTCATCCTTTACAGCTAAAAGCCATTCCTTTCTCTTCAGATTTTCCCAGAATACTTTGTCTGGATCTCTCCTTTTGCTCCTTCACATTGCACCTGCTTTTCACAAAGTGGATAAATTTTCATCTTTGTGCACCTCACCCAGTGTCGTAGACATAGCAGATGCCAAATGAATATTTGTTCGAGTGGAACTCACCCCATCACAGTGGGTGACAGAAACTGCCCCTTGCACAAACTATTTCCACTGAACTATGTCTTGAAAGAAAAGAGGGAGATAGAAGTATGGAGGGAATATACTCCAGCAGTAGAGACAACCATTGAAAAAATCATGGCGATTAGAGATGGAGTATCATGTATAAAGAACAGAGGGAAGGTCAGTTTGACTGAAATGCAAAGTGTAAGAAAGGGATTACTGTATAATGAGGTTGGAATGATAGGCTTTTGGCCTGTTACCCCTTGCCAAAAGGGTTACTAACAGAATATTAACAATGTTATTTTTTGGCATTAATCAATTTAGAATCATAGAAAGTGATCCATAGTTTTTCAAATGCACACTAACCTGCTGTCAACCTGATACTCAGTTCTGGGTCCACATTATTGGCTATCTGTCATGGGTCTGACCTTTTATATATATTCTATATACATTCTTGCTGTAAGTTGTGAGATGAAGTCATGAAGAGTGGAGGGAACAAAAGACATTAGTCTGGATTTGGGGGAGGTACTGGTCTATTCAGATCCAAGCAACTAAGGAAAGAGCTAATAGAACTTACAAAACTAGTGGAGTTTTCTTCTTTTGGCCCAGGAACAAAGGAATAGGAAGAAGAACACAAATCAGTTCCTTGTGTTAAAATACTATGTTTTAAACACAAGCATTCTCTTAGAGATTTTTTATGTCTATAAATGTTGAAACAAGATAGTCTCCAAAGAATGAATGCTATGGGTGGCCCAAAGGAAAATGGAGTGATGTCATATGAACGTAAGTAGGTGGCAGCATTTCCTGGACAATCATTGGGTTTGAGAAATGGCATGAGGTATTATTTTTGTTTTTGTATCTCAAGTGCCAAGCACAATGCTTTCTTTATAGCAGATCATTTTGAGATATTTGTTCAGTTTAATTGAGATAAAATATCTGATTAGAAAAAGACATGGTCTTCTTATGTGTAATAGAATAGGCTATGCCATTTTGTTAATTTTCCAAAAAATATAAAGGGACTTTGAGATAATATCTAGTATGTTGAATGAATCCTAAATCAAGCAAATGTGAGAGAACATGAATGAAAATAAAAGGATTAGAAACCATATAAATGGGTTTTGGGCTATACAAATTGAAGAAATATACAATTTATTTCAGAGACCTATGGCAATATTGTAGTATCTTACATGTGCTAGTTCAATTTTATGCTCAATGTGCATTTTTCATCCACTTTGTTTTTTTTAAGTATGGATAGTTTGACAGATTTGTCTTTTGAATAATGAAGGATTTCACTGAGAACAATCTTTGTTCTAAGGCTTGCTACAGTTAGTGTGATGTAATTTGGAAATGGGGGCATTTGGAGAATTTTTCCATTGATTTGAAATCCTCCTTAATCTTTAAAAATTGTAGCTGAGAAGAGAAGAGAGTTCACTTTGTTTTTAGTGTTATCATTAGAGAACATCTATGCAAAGTTCGTACTTTTTGCCTTGCCATTTTAATTTTTTAATTTAAAAACTCATGTTCAGACAGCAATTATCTTTAGGTTGTGATGAGTTTAACATATGTTTTTATCCATCTGGAGTTAAATTTGATAGTACTCAAAGTTTGATGAAAACATAAGACCAGAATTTATAGTTCTTATCATCAGTCAACATTTCTCTTATTAGAACAGAAATTTTCCATCAAGTACAATTTAATTCTACATGGAGACCATCTAGCCCAACCCTTCAACTTTAAGGATTTTGAAACATGCATTGTTAGACATTTTAAATTGCTTTGATCCAAGATGCTAGCAAGCTGACTTTTGGATCTAGATCCCAATTAGTGAGAATAATGAATCAGGTGAAGTGGTCACATTATTCAAATTTGTGCTGTATATTTCCATTGGTCTGGAACCAATTACCATATCATACCTAACGGTAATACATTCAACTACTTCACAGAATTCATTATTCGCACTTATTAGAACCTATTTCTAAGACCTTAATAATAAAAAACTTATACTTGAGAGACAGTGCATCAGTGGCTAGAAAGCTTACCTCAGAATCAGGAAGACCAAGGTTCAAGTGCTGCTTGCATAACCATGAGCAAGTCACTTAGCATATTGGTATCCCCAGAAGACTCACTAAGGCTCTTTAAATTTCAAAAAAGTCGATAATTTTCCTTGTTAAAGCAAGTTTCCTCATTACTAACCCTTATACTAAGTCTGGACAAAAGAACCACTTCTTCACACGTACATGGTATTTTCAGATATACAAAGCTCTTTGTGTGTGTGTGTGTGTGTGTGTGTGTGTGTGTGTGTGTTTGCTTTATTTACACGTATTTGAATTCTGCTTCTTGCCCTCTTATTTTCCTTTTTTGTTGTTAACACTTTTTTTGGTTCTTTTAAAAATCAATGCCTTTTATCACCTAGGTGGGCTATTATCAGTTTATGTCCTTATTTTAGTCATTTTGGAAGCTACTGTATATTAGTTAAATAGTGAATAATCTAAGGTGCAAAACAGTATTTCTCTGACTAGCCAGACTCTCCAGGGACAAGGTCTTAGGTTCTCTGGCTTCAGCATGACAGTAGTACCCTACACTGCCCTTCAGTCAGTAGTAACTTGACCTCAGATCTGAAAATAAAATTAGTCACAACCCTTTATTTTTTTTTCCCTCGGAGGGAGGTCTATGGGTCTCATTACCAATCTGACTGGGGTCAGAGAATACCTCTACATCTTTAACATTGCAAATTAGATATCTTCATTTCCCTTGAAATGAATCTGGTTCCACCATTGATCATGGTTCTAAATTCTTCACCCCAAGGTAATCATTTCATATGCTGGGGGAAAAATGATTTTGCATGTCCTGAAGAGAGCATTTTTTTCTCATGTTCACATAATGCTTTTTAACTGTCAGGTATAACATCTTTCTCTAGCTCAGTGATGGCTAACCTTTTAGAGAAAGTAGAGAAGGAGTGCCACCTCCTCCCCCAACCAAGGGCTGGGCAGGCCCCTCCTCCCACACAGAGGAGGGAGGAAGAGCTCCCATTGGGCTGCTGGGAGGAGGGGCGAGTGAAATGAGAAATGTTCTCAATAAAAGTAGAGACAGGGAGGGGAGTGGCCCAAGAGCTCCACTTCCCTTCAGTCCAGCTGCCTGTGAGCCACCCATCTTATCCCCTGTGGGCTACCTTTGGCTGCTGAGTAGAGGGGTGGGGCATGTGAAAAAATGTCCTCAGGCACAGCAAGGTGTAGAGGGGGAGAGGAGCAGCTCCACTGGAGTCCCTCTGCCTGGCTAGTAACAAAGTGGGGGTGGGTTGAGGGCAGCTAAGTGCCCACAGAGAGTGTTCTGCGTGCCATGTTTGGCACCTGTTCCAGAGTTCACCATCACTGCTCTAGGTGATCACTGCTTTAGGACTTCTTCCACATAGGGAAAATAGTTTAAAGTGTGGAGCTATGGAAGTGCATTGACCCCAAGACTGTCTAACCACGGCTGTAGTCATTCCATGAGAGAGGGGTTGCCTTTCTTCAATGAGATCTTATGTCTTTGGGCTCATAGAAGAAGCTTGTTTCCAGAGAAGTGTTTCACAGTGACTTCAAACTTTGGGTACCAGCTCAGGGGTAAGTAAACCAGGTGATAGTGTGGGCCAACAGAGAACAATTAGCTGAAGCAGGTGGTTAGTGGTTGCCCCCCTTAATCATAGATTTTGACACTTTAGGCCAAAACTTTATTTGCCCCCACGCAAATTATGGCCCTGATTTTTGAACAACTTAGGGAATTGTGGTTGTGAACTTGATAAAAAGAGGCCATATAGTTTAGGTTATATTCAGTTGATGTAGAAGTCAAGAAGGCCTGGGTTCAAATCCTACCTGTCATATGCATACATATATATGTTCAAATTGTCATATATAGACATAGATATTTTAAAGTGTGTATATATTTTCACATAAATATATGCATATAAATATATGTGTACACACACATGTAATTGATGTTTGATTCTAAGCAAACTACTTAACTTCTCAGTACATTAGGCTACTGCCTAAGCCTTTAAGTTGAAGAGTGGGTGCTGCTTTGGTTGGTATAGGACATCTGTCACCAAGAATTCCCTATTCTAAAGAAATCACAGTTTTTGTACAGTAAAAATAATAACAATAATAATAACTGATAATGAGAATAATAAGCCTGAATACAAATTCCCAACAGACTTACATATCTGTTTTCATAGATTTTTATTAGTTTTTTTAATGTCACATATTTCCCTTAGCATCCTTCCCCTTCTCTCCTCTTGTAAAGGATGGACTTCATATCCTTTTTAAAATTTTATTTTATTTTACTTTTTTGTATTATTTTTTAATAATTTTTTATTTTTAGAAAAATTTAAAAAAATGTATTATAAATCTTTTTTTCTTTTTCAAAGATATTTTATTTTCCCAATTACATGTAATAACAATTTTCAACATACATTTTCTGAAATTATGAGATCCAAATTGTCTCCCTCCCTCCCTCCCTTTTCTTCCCTGTCTCAGAGATGGTAAGCAATTTGTTTTGGATTATTCATGTTTTATCATGCATAACACACTTCCATATTGGTCACTGTTGTAAGAGAATATAAAACCAAAATCCCCAAATGAAACCATAAATAAACTATTGAGGAAAATAGTATTCTTTCATCTTCACCTGACTCTAACAATTCTTTTTTTTTTTAAAAAACCCTTAACTTCTGTGTATTGGCTCTTAGGTGGAAGAGTGGTAAGGGTGGGCAATGGAGGTCAAGTGACTTGCCCAGGGTCACACAGCTGGGAAGTGTCTGAGGTCAAATTTGAACCTGGGACCTCCCGTCTCTAGGCCTGACTCTCAATCCACTGAGCTACCCAGCTGCCCCCTTCAACAGTTCTTTCTCTGGATGTCATATCCTTTTTTTAAAAAGTGGAAAAGAATTCAGCTAAACCATCAATAAATGAAGAAATCCTGTTATTATATATAATATTCCACACCCATAGACACCTACTTCTAAAAAGGAACTTGGGGAAATAACTTTTCATATCTTTTCTTTGGGACCAAGATTCATCATTACAATCTCACAACATTCAATTTTCATTGTTTTGTGGTGGCTCTTCTTTCTATTTCCATTGTTATTGTGTGTATTATTTTCATGTCTTTGCTTACTTCATTTTGCATCAATTCATATAAGTTTTGCATGCATCTCTGATTTTGTCATTTGCCATTTCTATAGCATGTCTTATATCCCTTTATATTGTTTTAACTATCTCTCCAGTAGAACATCTACTCCCTCCCCCTCATTTGCTATATATAGGGATTTTCTTTTCTTCAGTGACCTCTTTGGAAATATTAGCCTACTATTGTAATCTCTGGGCCAAAAGATATATCTATTTTACATAATTCCAAATTGCTTTTCCAGATGTGTTATACCAGTTCATAGTTGTACACATGATATGCTAGGATATACTTCTCTTTCCTTTGATTATCACAATTTTTGTTATCTTTGCTAATTTGGGGCATTTATAGTAAAACCTTAGAACTGTTTTTGTTTCAATATCTTTTGTTAGTGATTTGGAACATTCTTTGATACAGTTTTAAATATTTTGCAGTTCATCTTTTGAGTTCCTTTTTATTCTTATCCCTTGATCACTTATCTATTAGGGAATGGCTTCTGGTCTTATCTGTTTCTGTTAGTTCAACATCATTTTAATCTAATTACCCCTAAAATCAAAACCTTTTCATCAATCAATTAATGAAAACTTCTTTATTGCCCACTATATAATGCCCAGGTTCTTTATGCTGGAATTTAAGATGACAGCTGACAGCTTTTCTTTCCAGTCTGATTTTTTAGTATTCTGATACATATGTCCTTCATTGCAGTATAATTAAACTATTTTTGTTTAGTATTCCCTGAACATGCCCCGTGCCTTCTAGCCTTTTCTCATGTTCCTTCCTGTGCCTGAAGGATAATTCCTCTACCTTCAACTTTGAAAACCCAACTTATCCTTCAAGGCTTAAGTGAAGTGCCACAACCACCATCTCTCTCAAGAGGCCTTCTCTGATTTCTTTGTCCCCCAGATATATTTCATGTATCCTCTGAATCCTTTGGTGCTTTTTCAGTTTCTCTCCTATAGAACTTATCCTGCCCTATCTTTTATTATGTGCTAGGTGAGATATCCTCATAGGGTGTATAGCCTAGTTGAAGCTTGTGACACGAACACATAAATAACTGAAACAGAAAATATTCCATAAACACTTAAGGGAGATATAATAAAGTGTTATAGAAAGAATCATATATTGGCAGTCAAAATTTTGGGGTTTAAATGACTTTGAACAAGTCTCACTGAATCTCTGGGCCTGTGTCCTTAACCCTAAAATAAAGAAGTTGAAATAGCTGATACCCTAGATCCCTTCCAAGCTCTAAATCTATGGTGTTGGGATTCTGTCTTGTTCTTTTGATATTTATGCAGTGTTTACTAGAGCACAATTTAATACGCAACAGTGGACAGAATACATTGTGCAAAGTTATGCTTATGTTGTCTTTCTCTCTGGCCTTCTGAGTGACTCTTGACTCTCAGTCTCTGAATATTTGATTCTTATATCTCTGTCTTCTTTGTGTGTCATTCTCTGCTTGTACCTGTCTTTGGCAATATTTGCCTTTATATCTCTCCCCTCAAATGATTTGTAATCATCCACAATCAGTTAAAATCTCCATCCAAACACTGGGTAGGATGGAATTAATTTAAATTGTCAATACTTGTCATGAAATCAGAGTTATTTTTGTTGTTCAGTCATTTTTCAGTTGTTTCTGAGTCTTAGTGATCCTATTTGGGGTTTTCTTGGCAAGGATACCAGAGTGGTTTGTCATTTCTTTCACCACCTTATTTGCCAGACGATAAAACTGAGGTAAAGATGGTTAAATGATTTGCACAGTCACATAGCCAGTAAGTGTCTGAGTTCAGATTGGAACTCAACAAGATGAGTCTTTTTGATTCCAGATTCAGTACCCTATTTCTATGGAATACCTAGCTTCCCTTCAGAGTTATTTAGGACATAAATTTAGATCATGTATAGTTTCCTGAATCAGAAGAATGTATCATGAAATGAACCTCACGATTACCTCTTCCTTGCTTCCATTTCATCTCCTTAATTCATAAAAGATTAACTTGTAGTTTTGTGACTATTGTGAATTGGAGTTAGGTTTTAATACCACCATCCTGTGGATTCTAGAATATCTCTTGCATCTTCTACCTCTTTGACCCTCTCCCTACAGTGTCCTCATTTGAGGTCCTCATCATTTCTCCCCTGAATCATTATGCGCTTTTGGAACACACCTGTCTCCTTCTGGTTTCCTTTCTCCAGACCATTCCTTATGCTGCCTCTCATGCAGAATGATTTAATAAGTGCATTGGCCTTTAGGTCAGGAAGATGTGGGGTCATCTTCTGCTTTCGATACTTACTAATTGTGTAACAAAGGACAAAGTCACTTAAACTCTCAGGACCTCAATTTCCTCATCTGAAAAATGGGGATAATATTTGTGGTACCAATGTCATAAGGTTGGTACAAAAACCAGATTATATAAAGTATATGTGATTTGTGAGCATTAATAATGCCAGTTACTAGTATTTCTAATATACATACTTAATCACCCCTCTATTATTCAAAATTCTTCCATGGCTTTTAGTTTATGAGACAAAATGTGAGATCTTTGCCTGCTATTGAAGGCTCTTCATAATCTGTGTCCAATTTTACCATACCAGCCCTCCTGCAAATTATTGTACTTCATATAGTCTGAATTTGTTATTCATTCTATGCTTCACAAAGTACTTCTTAATTTTAGAATATTTTCCTTAGTGTGAGGAGGAAAGTGGGGTAGGGAGAGAAAGATTATGAATTATAATAATAAAAACAATATTAGCTGTCATTTATATAGTGCTTCAGTTTAAATGACATACTCAAGGTCACATATGTCTGAATCCAGACTTTAATTCAGTTCTTCCTGATTCCAAGATGACTGTCCACTATGTTATTTAACTATTAACATCTTGGAGTTTATAGTTTAGCAGGGGAATAAAACACCAACACAAATAGCAGAATTGTGCCATATTTCATTCCTGCCAGTTTGGACTCCTTACCATTCCTCAATTTCCTTCTATCTTTTTTTCACACAAGTGCTTTTATGTTATAAAATCATCCCAGGGGTCTGGAACGGCTTTCTTCCATCTATAGTCAATTTCCTGGAAAAAGCTTTAGTCCTTCAAGGCTCAACCTAGGTTGCTTCCTTTTCTGTGAAGTCTTCTCTGATTGCTGCCTCCATCTCACTCACCACCCTACCAGTAGTACTCTTTCCCTCTAAATGTATACAGTTTCAGATATTTATTATATGACTTTTATTATAATTATTACAATATTTCTCTCATCTGCCAGGGTAAATGTACTATTGTAAAAAGAGCCCTGATTGTGGAGTCAGAGGATCTATATTCAAATCCTACTCCCTGATGTTTACTTCTGGTTAAATGATTTTGGGCAGTTCAAAAATTCATTGAACTCTAATTTCCTCAACTCCAAAGTGAAGACCTTGGATCAGATAACCTTTGAGTTCCTTTCAGACTCCAGATCTATGATCCAATGATTCTGTGACTTGTACACATAGCTTTTTTATCTTGTGTCATTTGATAAGAACACACTATCCCTGATATCTATGGCTCAGATGGAATGTATGGCAAGCAAAATCTGAAAAGTGAATGCAATTGGCAAATATCTTGCCTCAAATCCTAGAGATATTGCCATTTTTCCCTGCAACTTTGTTGGTAGAGATTTTTTTCTACAACTAATGTGTTGCTGGTAGAGTTGTGAATTGATCCAACCATTCTGGAGGGCAATTTGGAATTATCCAAAGGGTTATAAAAAATACATATCCTTTGATTAAATAATATCATTACTAGGTCTGTATTCCAAAGAAACTTAAGAAGGGGGAAAGAACCTCTTTGTTGAAAAATATGTATAGGTGCTCTTTTCATGGTGGCAAAGAATTAGAAACTAAAGGGTTTTCCCTCAACTGGGGAATGGCTGAACACATTGTGGTATATGAGGGTGATAGAATACTATTGTACTATAAGGAAAGATGAACACCATGATTTCAGAAAGATCTGAAAATACCTACATGAACTGATGTATAGTGAAATAAGCATAATCATGAAAACATTGTACATAGTGATAGCAGTATTGTGGAATGATCAACTGTAATACACTTAGCTACTCTTCATAATACAATGATCCAAGACAACTCTGAGGGACTGATGGCAAAGAAGGCTATCCACCTCCAGAGAAAGAATTGTTGGAGTTGGAATGCAGATCAAAGCATACAGTTTTTAATTTGTTCACATGGGTATGTGTTTTGGGGTTTCTGTTTTATTAGATTATTCACTTATAAAAATGAACAATATGGAAATATGTTTTGTGTGATATCTGTATAACCCAAATAAAATTGCTTGCCATTTCCTGGATGAGAAGAGAGAAGGAGAGAGGGAGACAATTTGAATCATACAACTTTGGAAAACTTATGTAGAAATTTGTTATTACATGTAATTTTTTAAAAAATTATTCAGATCTGGCCTCAGATACTTCCTAGCAGTGTGATTCTGGGCAAAGCACTTGGTCCCCATTGCCTAGCCCTTACCACTCTTCTGTCTTAGAACCAACACAAAGTATTGGTTCCAAGTCAGAAGGTAAAGGTTTTAAACAAATAAATAAACAAACAAAAAGAATCCCCCCCATTTTCCCCCCATTATGGCATGTTAGTAAATCAGAGCATGGTGGTGGTGGTGGTGAGAAATATGTGTGTGTGTTTTGTGTGTGTATGTGTGTGTGTGTGTGTGTGCGTGTGTGTATTCTGGTTCTTTTAATTTATTCATAGTAGTAACTAATAAGTACTTGTACATAGAATTCACTCCTTGGATCTTAAGATGGTTTAGATAAAGCTCTTTGAGAAGGTGGGAACTTTAGAGTTCAGAAATAGAGTTTTAGGATTCTA
This sequence comes from Gracilinanus agilis, assembly GCF_016433145.1. NCBI lineage: Eukaryota > Metazoa > Chordata > Mammalia > Didelphimorphia > Didelphidae > Gracilinanus > Gracilinanus agilis. The sequence continues at coordinate 260,141,521 of NC_058131.1, forward strand.
ATGCTTGTTATGGGATCTTAGAAATGATCTACTTTATTTCCCTTTATGTATATATCTCATAAAATTAGTAAAGGTTTTAAGGACAATCTATTCCAACCCCAACTTTATATATATGAGAAAAATGAGGCTCAAAAATAGGCTTGTCCAAAGTAATTACCTATTATGTGAATGCACAGGGAATTGAACACAGGCCTCCTGACTCAAAATACAAGATTCTTTCTACCACTACTACTCCATCCTATCTTTTTTAAAAATGAAAATTACAGAAATACAATATTTAAGAAATCTATTTCTTGTTATGATTACTTCTTGCATTTGAAGGTTTCCTTACAAATAAATATTTTTAAAATAGAGAAATTCTGTAGTTTTTCAGGTTAGAAAGAACAACTCTGACAGATTATTACTTCTGGCCTGATATGGTGGGTATTAGGCAAAATATGAGTATATCTGAAAGGACTAGTGAATGAAAAAGTATTTGTTATGTACTTATGATGTGCCAAGTACTGTATGATAATATATGTTGCTTCTTATAACTTGTACTTAAAACAGAAAATATTAGATTACTGTGGAATCTTTATAGATAAATTGAGAGTACCAGGGGAGAGGTGGGGAGGCTGAATTTATTAGTTACCCTGGGATGTAAGCAGACAAAATAAAGAGAATCCTTGAGATAGTGTACTGGCTTTGTGATTGATTCATAATTATATTGGCTGGAAGATAGTATGAAGTTTTAGACATAATTTGTGGTGTATGGTTAATTTGAAGAGTTTGATCTTAGTTTGTGTCTGGAGCTTCTCCAGTAATCCTACCAAATCTGCTTTACCACATCTGATAAGAGTGGCACAAGTAATTAGTAATATCATGTTAAAATCCATTAGGAAGTGTGAAAATCTAGTTCATAACACAGTAAAACCAACTTCAGGTGAACTAGTTAGCATCGATTTCTCTCCCCTTTTCTGTTTTCATTGTTTTGTTTTATATGAGATCTTTCTGAAATCTGTTAGAGATGAAAAGCAATAAATCCCTTCAAGTGGATTTTCTCAATTAGTTGCTCTCTTTGATATTTGGGGAGATAATTGAGGAATTTAATGTTACTTTAAAATGGATTTTTAATTTGGTGAAAACCTTTATATGATGTCAGAAAAATATTTTTGTTTGATATTTATTATGGAATTATAGAGGTGATATGTATAGTGGAAATAATATTAAATGATTGAGTGAGGAGAGACATAGGCTTAAATCCCATTTTTGACAATAATTATCTTTGTGGCTATAAATTACTACTTAACTACATAAGAGCATCCTTTTCCTCATCTAAAGAATGAGAATAATCATACCTGTAGGTTTGTTATATGTAACATATGTATTGAGAGATATCATTGTGTGATGGAGAGAGCCTGTAATTGAAATTGAGAAACCAGGATTGAGATCTTGCCTCTCAGATACATCATGAGCATGCTGATCATATCATCATATCCCTCAATCTAAAATGGGTCTAAATAACCTTACACTCTCTTCTTCACAGAGATGTTATGCAGAAAGCAATTCGTAAACCAACACTCAGCCTGGTGCTTGGCATATAGTCTGCACTTAAGACTATATGCCAAGTTTACTGAGTGCAATGCTAGTTGACTTTACCATCAGTCAATAGACATTTACTAAATACCCTATGTGGCCATGTACTGGGATATAGTTATGCATACACACATACATATACAGGTGTGTGTATATGCATGGATACATACACACATTCAGATGAGTCCCTTCAAGGAGAAACAATATATAAAAGGAAACTGAAAAATAGGGAAGTGGGGAGGGAACAGGGAAAGGACCCAACGAGGGAGTGCAGTTGAAAAAGTCAGAGAAATCCCAAAGTAGTGCAACCAGGAAAAAAATGAGGAGTTCTATGAATATCAGCTATGATTATTGGTATGTTACGAAGAGTTCTGTAAATAGTGAGGCATTATTCAGATGTCATGTATTATTATTATGAAAGTTAAGGCAATTTGGTGCTTTCTAAAAATGAAACCACATTGGAAAGGCCTCTAGGTCTGAATTCACTGAAGAAGTGGGACCAAACCTCAGCTGTGGCTTCTTTCCTAGAAGATCAAGGCACTTGAACCGCTCTAATTCTTGCTTTCTTCATCTGGAAAATGAGATTGGACTTGGCTTCAACATAGTATCATAGATTTATTGTTAGAAAGAACCTTATAGATCATGTTGTCTACTCCATCTTTTTACAGATAAAAAACTGAGATGCAGAAAGGTTTAATGACTTACCAAGGGTAGTGAAGCTTGTAAGTGTCAGAGGCAGTACCCTGGTTGGTCATGCGCCTATAGCAAGAGGCCAGAGGACCTATGATACTGGAAGTGGCCTTGTGTATGTTTACCCCCAAATCCTTTTTCATGCATTTACATACACCTGTACATGTGTATATATCATGCAATACATGTATATTGTGTAATATATGGACATTACATACATAATACATGAAAATAACTGCAAAATATATACATAAACAATAACGGTGTTGAAAAACATTTTATTATATGTGACATAATAAATGTACACACAATAAATATATGTAATACATAAATATATACATAATAACTAATAACTCATTTGCCTCTAGCACTTTATGTCTTCAGAGCAGTCCTGAACGAAAGGTGCATCACAAGTTATTAAGCCCATTTGACCAATGAAGAAACTGAGCCTTGGAGGAGTGATGTGACCTGCAAAAGTCATAAAGCTCATAAGTGACCAGTATATTTCTATTTGTAAGAAATCTCAAACTCGACTGTGTGGTGGGAATACATACTGATTCCTGGGGTTAGAGACACATAATTGCCAATTGACCCATATGTTTTATCATGGAAGCTAGTTGCTTCTTACTAATGTGCCCAATTATGACATTAAAAAAATTCAACTATCTTGTTGATGGATGGGAAAATGTCATTGTAAATATCTGTGTATGTAATTTAAACAATTATCTTACTGATTATCTTCTATGCCCAAATGTGATTAGAAGTGTTAGTCACTAATTGATTTTAAAATATATCGACATTCTTTTCAGTGGTATATCATATTACTAAGTTTTTTGGTTGGTTTGTTTTTACAATTACACTTATTTTTAAAGTATCTCCACTGGATGTGGACTATCTGTCCTTTGGTGGCTTCTCTGGGTCATGATTTATCTTTTCTATTCTTCTGAGCAGGATGGGAGGGGGAAGGAGGAGAGAGGCTCTCAAATGGCTGATGAATGATTGTCCTTCCTGAGACTGAAGTAGGCAGAGTATTTGGACTTTTGTCTCCCTGAGCTCATTCCCTCTCAAACCCACAGTCTGCCACCCTGTCACTTCTTGTTTCATTGTATCCAGCTCAGCCTGTATTTTGGCCAAATGAAATTTTAGCTGTGAGCACTGTCCACATAAAGGTGAATACCTAGAGAGCTCAGCCTTTACATCCTGCCTTTTGTGTAGTTAAAAATCTCACCTGTTGATGTGGACCTGTTGGTTTTCAGTATTCCAAATTCATCTCAGGTGCTTTTCCTCTGAGCAGTTTGTTCAAATGAGATAAAGTGTAGAATGCATTCTTGAACCACAAAATGTTATACAAATGTAACCAAGTTGTTATTATTACAATTTGACTGTAGTCAATCTGTATATGCATTGGCACAGTATCCATCACAGTTATTTGTACAAGTTATGCCCATGAGGCAGAGGCGGGAGGGAGAGACTGCTGAATCCAGAGGCAGGATTTAAAACTTGCCTCTGACACTTCCTAGCTATAGTGACCTTGTGGAACCACTTGACCCTTCTGAGGATTATCTTCATCTGTAAAATGAAAGAATCAAACTAGATGAGAGCTGGGATTTTTCCTCCTCTTTATCCCCATCACTTAGCACAATGCCTGGTACATAGTAGGTTCTTAATAAAATGCTAGCTGCTTGATATGAAAGATCCCTTCCAGCTCTAAATTTATGAGCCAAAGCTAGCACTCTGCTTTCAAGGTAATTATATTTAAGTTACATTGAGGCATGAGAAGTAAAACATTAATAACAGCAACAAAGCCTTTCTACAGAAGTGACAGACATATATTGAGATAATCACTTATAGGTACTGACAATTCATGTAATAATTAATGTTTGGACCAAGGTGAGAAAAGATTTAGAGAAACAATATGAAAGATAAGTTTTTAGTTAAGATCTATCTTTGTTCCAAAAAAGTAATATGCATACCCAAAACTGTGGAACTTATTAGTCATTAAAATCTTTTGCTCCAAAAGTATCTTTCTCAGTAGCATTTTTGTTAGTTTTAACAATGATTTTAATGATTGGAGGAGAGAAGATTGCTATTCAGCGTTCTAGTGGGGTTAGTTTGAAATATAGGGCATCAAGATAATGATTAATAGAAATCAGTTTCTTCTATATTTTTTCACTGTGTATGTTAACAGTTGTAATTGATATTTCAAGCACCCTTAGATATTCATTTGAATTTCATCCAAACTTTTATAACTCCATATGGATTTCCTAGAATGGCTGGCCAAGGATGTTATTCCACTCTACAAAGGAAAATGGAAGTTTTGCTGTACCCTCTCTTAATACCTCCTCACCCAGATCACCCACATTGTGACCAGGTGCCCTGTGAACTAGTCTAAACCCATTTATAAAAGGTTTTCTAACAACCAGTGGAGAAGTATCACCGGAAGTTTTCTCGGTAGCTAAGCACCCAAGGAGTTCCTGGTTGGCAATAGGGAAAAGACATTTTGATCAATGGAACTCCAGCATTGGAAATGCTGCATAGGCTGCCCTAAATACATACCCTCTGAAGCAGGAAATTCAGTTAGAGCAAGGGTACTCACTGAATTTTAAGTGATCCTATTTTCTCTGTAATTGAGGTGATTCATAGGTCTTTGAAGCTTTTCTACATAATTTGGTTCCTGACCAATTCAGACATTACTTGTTCCTCTATCTAAGATTTGGAATCAATGAAGATTGCTTTTTAAAAAATATATATTTTTGTCTTCAGAAAGCTAACTGCTCACTATTGTGCCATAGGCAAGCATCCATGAAACTGAAACCAGGCCTTTCTCAACTGAATCTCACCCACCTATCCCCAGTCCACCTGGGCAATTCAATTCAACAAATATTAATTAAGCACTATTCTGCTTAAGGTCTGTGCCTAACAATAAGGATAAAAAGATAGGTTTCAGACAGACCTTTTCCACAACACTATAGGTTTGGGGGAAGGAAAGAGACACAGAACTTTCATAAAAAGCAGAGGGAAGTAAGTGTAAAGAATTGGTTTGACCAAAGGTTAAGAGAAAATTTGAGGAGGGGGGACTTCGCTTTTATATGGAGAATGGAGATGCAAGCCAAACTTTCTAGAGGAGATGGTATCTGAATTGGGTCCTGGTGGAAGACAGGGACTTAGAAAAATGGAAAAAGGGTAGAGGAGGGTTGTAGCTCAATGCAGGTGTGGGACTGTTTCTAGGGAAAGATATAATAATAGTATTTATACCTTTGATTGTTTTCCCCATGAAGCTTTAGGTGCTCCTTTCTCCTCACAGACTACATAGCATTTTAACTTAAAAATAGGATTTCTATGGGTCACTTTCCCCCTCATTTCTGGCCCTATTTTTGGATCTTCAGTGTCTTACTCATTTCCAATCCTAATGAATGCATGCACACAAGTAACTGAATTGGTTCCACTCTTTAGCTCAGCAGGGTTACTTTCAGACAAATTTTGGTGACTTTGAAGCAACAAAAGGAAAAAAATGTGGTTTTAAATATGCTTGTGATCATAACCCTAAAAGCTGGAAGGGTACACATGCACACAACAGCACATACCTGAGAGAAACAATGTTAGTTCCCGGAATGTTGAATAAACTAAAGTTCCAAATCTTGATTTAAAAATTCTTGGACCACAGGCAATAAATTAGCACTCATAAGCTTTGGATTAATGGAACCCTAATAGTTAGCTATTCTCCCCTAAAAGGTCACTGCATAATTAGGGGCTGCTGAGCACAATGCCACTGTACCATTTAGATTGGTTAAAATGAGGTGATAAATGCTATTTGGGAGCAGCCGCTGAGTAATAATTTTATGCATAGACCTGCCCCTGTGGCTAGTTTGCTCTGGCCTTGTGTGCTGGTTGATAGAGTACTGGGAGTTGGAGGGGCTGATTGTTAAGCTAGAAAAATCGAAGCAGCTGCTATTCGCTGTGCTCGGTTAACACATCAGAGTGTGGTGGTTACAGAGTGGCAGGCATTACTCTGCACAGGTCCCAGGTTGATATTTCAGAGAAAGTGTGCAATAATATAAAGTTTATTGCCCCTGTATCAGAGTGGCTTAAAATTAAACTCTGGGCTGTCTTGGAGACCCGCTGTGAAAACATATTCCAAATGACTCTAATGTCACTATTTACCACATGGTGTGTATGTAAAATGCCAGGGTTTGGTGGTGGGAAGGGGAGAAGTGGTGGGGTTTGGGGGTAGACAACTAATAATAAGTGACCTAGCAATGGAGGACATCAAACTGACTGCTAGGTGGAATGATTGCTTAGTAAATGCAGGCCTCCAGCAGGTATTTCCCCAAATGGGATCATCTAGCAAAGGTTCCAAAATATTAGGTCAAACCCACCCCAGGCGAATTCAGTGCCCCTTCTACATCCTACTAGAGATGTTAGCTGCTGAAAATCATAGGCATTCATCTGCTTCTTGTAATAGGAATATCAGTTTTCTCCAGAAACCCAAAACTATTTCCTCCATAAGGGGACTGAATAGTGCTTCAGGGAGTGAGGACAACAGACCTGGACCAAATCACAAGGGGATGTTCTGGCTCATAGACTTGGTAGCAGTTAGAAATAGTAGCCCCCATGAAGACATTCCAGTGAAATGTTTCAAGTGTCAGTCTGCATCAAACTTGTATGCCTTCCCAAAACTTTTCCTAGGAAAAACTCTTACTTCTTAAAAACCAAATCAGGGCAACTAGTTGGCTCAGACAGTAGGTCTGGGTTCAGATCTGGTCTCAGATATTGAAGCTGTGTGACCCTAAGCAAATCACAACTCCCATTGCCTAGCCCTTACTGCTGTTATTGATTCTGAAATAATGTACCTAAGAAGGATTTGGTTCCTGGCATGTGGCTAACTCTGTCCTTGCAAAACTCCTTCCCTGCCTACATTTCACCCATTCTTCTCTCTTCCCCTCTAACAATTCCAAGATGGAAAGTAAGGGTTTTAAAAAAATTATAATTAAAAAATGAAATATATCCTTCTTGGGTCCCTAGTCTTAGCTCCTTCCTTGTCCCGGTCTCCTGGTCAGCTAAGTCTCTGACAAAGAATATAAAAATTTCATTTGTCTAAATTTGGGGGTGATGGGCATTGAAGGGAAGGGATGAATGGAAACATTTTACTTGAGAAAAATGGAGACTAAGAAGGTAATATGACTTGCCTAAGGTTACACAACTAATTAATGAACTAGTCAGGGATCAAACTTCTGTCTTGGGATTCCAAGGCCACTGTAATGTACTTTCTCAGGGAGAGGAAGCTGCAATAGTTCAGGCAGTCAGGGCCAGGCCAGACTATCAAGACAGCAGCAGAACCAGAGAAAAGTGAGCTTTGAGGTACTTTTAGTCTCATTTCAAACAGGAAAGCCCTAAAATGTTGTTCTTCTAAAAAGAACCAATGATGACCTCAGAGCATGTGGAAGCCTGCAGGTTTAGGCTGCATTCACTACGCCCTGCAGATCTTGACAGTATGGAAGATGGAAGAAGCTGTCAAAGCCACTTAGCATTAATGAACTGAGGAGATTTAGCCATGATTTTGAAACAAGTAATGCATAACTTCCTTTAACTTTCATTAGCATTGTGGAGTGGGGTGGCCCAGTGGTAATTTGGAAGAAGGGCTAGATCTAAAGATAAAGGACCTGAGTTTGAGCCCCAGCTCACTAATTCAGTCGAATACTCATGTGACTTCACTTCCCCAACCTTCAGTTTTCTGATGTATAAAGTGAAAAGGCTGGTTTACATAATCTCCCTTATATCCATTAATCCATGACCCCATGAAAAACTTGTTCAGAAACTTGGCATTTGAATTCTGACTCAGTTGCTTATTAGTTATCTAATTGTTGGGAAGTCACCCGATTTCTCTTAGCCTCAATGTCCTTGTTCATAAAACAGGAATACTTGGGGTGTTTTGGCAGTTCAGTGGATAGAAAGCCAGGCCTAGAGACAGGAGGTCCTGGGTTCAAATATGATCTCCCACACTTCTTAGCTCTGTGGCCCTGGGCAAGTCATTTAACCCGAGTTGCTTAGCCCTTATCACTCTTCTGCCTGGTAACCAATACTTATTATTAGTTATAAGACAAATGGCAAAGGTTTAAAAAATAGGAACACTATTATTTAGAGTACAATTATGTGATTATAATAAAAATCATATAAAAAGTCTAAAGTAATTCTTAATAGTAATAACAAAATTAAGGATATACACACATAAAGACAAAGACAACACACACACACACATATACACAATAAGAAAAGGTTTTTCACATATCAAGAATGAGGAATAACAACCAAATCATTCAAGTTGCTATATCATTTGCAGTATTAAAAGAATGCTCCAGGCAGAACCAGGAGAACCATATACACAGAGTTGGATACACTGTGGCACAATCAAATGTAATGGACTTCTCTTCTAGCAGCAATGCTGTGATTCTGAACACTTCTGAGATACTTATGAGAAAGGACTCTATCTACATCCAGAGAAAGAACTGTGGGAGCAGAAACACAGAAGAAAATCATATGATCGATCTCATGGTTTGATGGGGATATGAATTAGGATGTAGATTCTAATCTAAACAATCACCCTAATGCAAATATCAATAATATGGATATATGTCTTTATCAATGACACATGTAAAACCCACTGGAATCGTGTGTTGGCTATGGGAGGGGGAAGGGAAAGAACATGAATCATAACCATGGAAATTTTTTTTCTAAATCAGTCAATAAAAATAAGAATGCTTCAGGAAGACTTGCAGTTCCTTGGGTTGATCTCGCATGAAGGAGTTCGGAAAGAGCATGGACAATGGTGACATAGAATGAGATGGCGTGGCTCTGTTATGAGATCTACATGATTTCAGAGAATACCTATACTAATGAAATTTAATCTAATCCACTAAACATTTACTATGTACCTACTACATACAGAGTATGCTAATTACTGGGCAGACAAAAGTAAAATGAAAAAAGGCCACTGCTCTCAAGGAGTTTTCATAGCAGGTTTGATTCTTGCTTTCTCTTGAGAGTCCATAGATATATTGCTAATGCAGCATGAGAATTGTCCATCTCATATATAATTTGTCACTGGTAATATGCTACAGTCTAGACATGTCCATGGGTTTTTCATTATTGGGAATCTTCTAAAATTCCATGTTCCATCATTCACAGCCAAACAACACCATCAGGAAAATATTGGTATAATTGATGTTAATAAACAACTTTTGGAAGAGTTGGTAGGTAGAAAAATTAAAAGTATTTTACAGGTGAAGAACTACTCTGTATTTAGTGTTCTGCTTGATTTGGGATGGTCAAGGTAGGGATAAGAAAATAAGGAATCCTATAAAATATAGGATATGAACCCCACAAGTAGTTTGCAATCTATTAGGGGAAAGAAGACAAAGGCACTTGAAAACAATATAGAATAAGACAATTTCCAGTAATGTGCTAACTTGTCATGGTGGCTTCTTCTCTGCAGTAACCCTAAATAAGACTACCCAGATGGTTATTGCTAGAAGCAACAAGACTTGAGAAGGAATGGCTAAGCTTTCACTTAGCATTAAAATCTCATAGACCTCTCAATAGTTGTAAGAGGCATTCCGTGTCTTATTAATAAGCATGATGACAGTGATAATGCAGCTACAAGCAACTAATGAGATAAAACATATCTGACAATTCTCCTTAATGCTGTGGCTTGTGTTGCTAAGCATGATCACTTCTGAGAAGTCAGAAGGACTAGAAAAGCATGACTGACAAATGTCAATGTAATTATATTGATTTGCTCCTAAAGCTCCAATTTGGATTGGCTCAAATGATGGGCAACTATACATTTGCCTCTATACATTATGTAATATTTAAGGTTCATTAATAGTTGGGTTAAAGGAAATAGAAAATAATTACCTAATTCTCTGTGTTAAAGGAGTTTAGGATTAAAATGCAGGTAGAACATCAAAAGATGTTAGCCAAATTTATTAGATTTTTTTTCATTGCACCTTTTGTGTTACACATGGAGTGTGATTTCCAGTACCCTAAGAAAATCACACCCTGTAGAAAGTTTGGGAACCTGTTACACAGTTTGGGTGTCAGAGCTTCTGGAGGTGTGATTGTCTCTCTGCTAATAAATATGCACCTAGTGGATTGCAATTGCTGCATCAAATGTTTCTAATACAGAAATTGAAAAATCATTTTGAGCCAATGCTTGTCATTAACAGATATGAAGAAAGTTTTAACTAAGATGGAAATCAATATGCCATCCCAACTATGTATCTGCATAGAAGAAAAACAGTTATCTTTAAAATATATATATGTACATATATATACAATGCATTTTAGTATCTGCATAAATGAAAAAGTTATCTTTTAAAATATATACATATGCGATGCATTTTAAAACACCTGACTTAAAACTTTATAAGACCATTAAGATTTCATTTTTTTTTCTAAGTTCCATTCCAGTGCAACAATTTTAGTATTAGAAGCAATGATCTTTATTGTGACTATTCTACAGAAGCTTGAGCAAGGTGAAAAGATTTTAGTTAAGTTAGCACTGGTCAGTTAAACAAAGTATATTGCCAGTGGGGATCCCAGGTAAAGAGCAATAGAATTGAAAAAGGGAGACCTGATATGAAGTCTGAAGTTCCATATCTGCTACTTACTAGGTCTGTAACATTGGGTGCTTCTGGAACACATTTCTATCATCTTTAGAATAGAATAATTGGTTTAGATTGTCTATAATGTATAATTCCTTATAGAGCTACCATTCTGAGGTTTTATCATTGTGATTGATGTACCATTCATTTTTCTTATTTTTTAAGACTTGGTTTAACCACTACCCCAGACCTGCTAGTGCCTTACCCCCAGCATAACTTGTTTCTGTTTTGTATATTTTTGTATGTACCTGTATTATATGCTTATGTTGTTTCCCCTGTTGGAATGTTAGTTCTGTAATATCAGTGTCACATTTGCCTTTTCTCTTTGTATCTCCAGTTCCTATAGTGGTCCTGGCACATAGTGGATGCATAGTGAATGCTTGTTGATTGGCCAATTAGAAAAGAAATCTTAACCCCTTTGGTCCCATGAATGTGCTAATCATTCCCTACATTTTAGCCTGCCTTTTCTTTTGATCATTTATCTGTAAGGTATGTAATTTCTCTAACCAGCCCGAAAGACCTCCCAACTAAAATGTTATTTCCTTAATTAAAAATCCCACCCCAAACAACCATGACCTTTTTTCCTTTCAGACCCTCTGTCATTTTTGTTTTTTCACTATTTTTGTCTCCTCTCCTATTTACCAAATTTTGCTTTGTTATTTGTGTAACAGTCTATTCTAGTGAAATATAATTTCCTTAAGGATAGAGGCTATATTTTATTCATCTTTGTATCCTCCACAAAACCTTGTGAATAGTAATAGCTCAGTATATATTTGTTATGAAGCTAATATGGTGTTGTGAAAAGAGTATAGGATTTGGATTCAGGAGACTTACATTCATATCCTAGTTTTGGTATATATTATCTTGGCTACAATGGACAAGGCCTTTCCTTCCTTATTTTTATCATTGACAAATTTGGCTAGTAATGCTTACACTCTTGCCCCACAGGGAAATACTTTTTGATCAAAGCCTTATATGAATGTAGTAGCTATTGTTGCTGTTATGAATTCAACTATCTTTCAGCCAGCCTCCCACTAGACTAAGCATACTAGTATGTTGAAATATTTTTGTGCAATCCCCTAGTCAGAGATCATAACATTATTGATTTAGAGCCAGAAGAGATTTTAGCAGCCATCTGGTCCAAGCCCCTTATTTCACAGAAGAGAAAATCAAGACCTAAAGAGGTTAAGAGACTTGCCCAAGGTGACATAAGCATCTGGTGTCAGGGCAGTGACTCAAGTCAAGGTCTGCTGACTCCAAATCCATCTTTCTTTCCACTGTGCCATGTTATCTTTATAATTAAATGCAATGAGATGTTTTGGCATGACATTTCATCTGTATTTCCTTGCTGATAGCTGAGAGAAGCTTTGGCAAGCAAACATCCCTTAGCTCCAAGACATAGATATCTTACCTCTCTTCACCTTCTGGTGGAGGAGTTCTTAGGTTGGGGTTCATAAATTTGTTTTTTAGAATCACCTAGGGAAGTAATTTTCAATATAGTTATATTCCTTTATGTTCCTATGATGCCTTTTATTTTATTCACTTAAAAACATTATTCTGAGAAACAATGATGAGGCTTCACTATACTCCAAAGGGGTCCATGACCCACAAACAGGTTAAGAACCCTTGCTCTAGTGTACCCTTCCTTGTTTCATCAAACTTCCAAGAAGCTTAGAAAGCTTTGATTCACTGTCCCCATTTTGTTTTTTGTTTTTTGAGCTACAAAATATCTATCTCGACAGCCAGTACAGGCTAGATCCTTTAGGAAAGGATAGAGAGGAGTAGACAGATAACACTGCAATAAGAATAGTAATCATCACCTGCTCTGTTTGGCAATTAAATTTCTTCACCTTCTGGTTTCCACCCAACTTTCCTGACTTATTACTCATTATTCTCCTTCGTGTATTCGACATTCCTGCCAAATCAGCCTACTTGCTCTTGCATATAAATGCCATTCCCTCTCTTTCCCCTCTGCCTTTGTGCAGGCTGATTCCCATGCCTGGAATGTACATCTTAAAATCTCCATCTCTCAGAATTCCTAGCTTCTTTAAAAGTTCACATCAGGGTCCACCTCCTATAGGAAGGAGTCTTTTCCTGATTCTCTGAGTTTCTAGTGACTCTTTCCATAGTACACTGTATTTTTATTTTTACATATTCTATGTTTACTTCTAAAGGCACATATTGTTTGGTAACATTAAACTAGAAGCACATTCAGGACTAGAATTGTTTAACTTTTTTCTGTATTCCCAAGACTTTCCACAGAGCTTAGTACAAAGTAGAAACTTAATAAATACTTGTTGAATGGATTATATATAACATTGATGATATTTCATTAGTAGAGGCTTTTTAAAAATCCTTACCTCCTGTTGTAGAGGGATACTGTATCTATTCTAAGACATAAGAACAGTACGGGCCAGGCAATTAAAAAAAAGTTAAATGACCTGCCCAAGTTAAGAAGTGTCTAAGTTCAGATTTGAATTAATCATTCTAACTCCTGACTCTTATCCACTGTGCCTCCTAGCTGCCCCTGTAGAGTGTTTTTGATCTGTACATTTATGGTGACTTTTCCTGCCAAATAAAGATATTGGATGAGTTGTCTGCTAAAGTTTCATTCTGTTCCTAATTCTATGATCAGTTTTACTTATAGACTGATCCTTTGCTCTTTAAATATACTGTCAAAATGGTTGATGGCTTTTGAGCTCCGTGGTTTTAGATTTTCAAATTGTATTTTACTTTCAGTATATCAACTTTGTTTGCTAAACAAGGACTACAAAAGTAATTTGCATTCCTGCAGCTGATAAGTGTCTATGAATTAGGAAATAGTGCTACTGCTTCCCCTTCTCCTCCTTGCTCCTCTCCCATTTTTGAAATGTGCGAGTTTCTGTCCTGGAGTTTTTAGTTTTCTCAACCTGTGGGGGGTTAATTAGTTTGGTTACTCCACAATAGCATTTACAGTTTTCTTATTAACTGGGCATCTACCCAAGGAATCAAATTCTTCATTGGGGGTCTCTTGCAAGGTTTTAATCATGAGGGGAGTGAGGGTGGCTTCAGAGAACACAATAACAATGAGGAATTAAAACTACTTTATTGCTATCATGTTCTCTGCCATCTGTAATGTGTCATGGATATGAGTCCTAGAAAATTTAGTGACTGCTATATGTGTGTGTGGAGGTTCAGAAAACATGAAACTAATCTATTAAGTATTTATGGTGCTAAAAACCTTTAATTCACTAAAAGTTTTTAAAGTTCAAGAAGTCAAAAGACATTAAATTGAGGTGTTTATGGTAAGCGTCAGAAAAACAAAGAATTAAAAAGGAGAAGGAAAGTCCATTTTTTGTTAGGATCTGAATTACAAATAAGAACTGATTCAAGACAAGTACTAGAATGTGAGCAATGAGAAGAAAAACAAAACAAAACAAAAAGTGGCATATATATATATATATATATATATATATATATATATA
>NC_058131.1:260156247-260213531 GCF_016433145.1 Gracilinanus agilis
GAGAGAGAGAGAGAGAGAGAGAGAGTGAGAGAGTGAGAGAGAGAGAGAGAGAGAGAGAGAGAGAGAGAGAGAGAGAGAAGTAGTCTATTGAGAGCTGCCTCTGGTTGGAGATAGGAAGAATAGCTTGTAATGCTTGAATACTCTTTATTCATTATTGATAACTGACTGATGTTTATAGTAGTTAGAAGCTCCTAAGAATGTGGTACAAGCATTTAGTCTAAAAAAGACTTTATTTGAAATGAATTATTTTTCATATTTTTAAAAATTTCTCAGAAGCTACGTGGTACTAAAATAGTAAATTACAAGAGCCATATTCAAATATCTGAGAGGTCCAGACTAAGTTTGGGAAGGGAAATTTGTATAAACTTATTAATTGGGTGGAACTTCAGCACTGTTCTGTACATCAGAGTCCTGAAATGATTGTTTCATTTTATTTAGGTTGGGGTTCAAGAAATTCTTTTATTTACTTACTGAAAATTCAATGCTAATGATACCTTGAAACTAATTTGTATATATCTTATATAGAGACCGATATGTGTACATTTTCTGCCCCTTCATCAGAATGTAAGCCTCTGGAGTTAGAAATTTTTTTAATTTAATTTTATTGTTATAATGTCAACATTTAGCACAATGTCTTTTACATAGGCATTTCATATTTGTTTGCTGATTGATTGGATGAATGATGGGAAGTACTTGAGGATAACAGAAAGCATCCTGGGGAAAATTCTGAATTACAGTGAAAAACTCATGTCTGAGCACTTTAGGACAACTCTGTTATATTTCCTTCTCCCAGAGTGAGATATAGATGTCATGAAGTTTCACTGAGATTTAACCTCCATGCTCTTGGTCAATAAACAACCTTTCATTGAAGGATAAGGGACTGTTAAAAATTTTCTTCTCTCTTTTCTTTTTTCTCTTTAATGGAAGAGAAGAGTAACTCATTTGTTTTAGACTTTGCCTCACTTGTCACAAAGCTTGGCCAAATAAACTTAGTATTATTCAGATGCTCTTCATAATTTCCAGGAGGGAAACATTTAGGAGTAAAGATATTAGCTTGGGGAGTAATACAAAGCAATACCCAACATTTCACTTGAGTTTTGTAAAATACGGAGAAAAAATAGTGACTCCAGGGTTACATTAGAGTTCCTGGTTTAGTGATGACTCAACTTCTCAGTCTTGGATAACCAAGAAATTTCATTAGTCTGGCCCCCATTGAGTTTTTAATTTTTTTAATTTAACTCTTGAATGTTTTTAAATACATGCAAATGATTTTGACAATAGTTTTCTGACATTTTGCAATTCAGATTCTCTCTTCTTTTGCAACCCTGCCCCTTGAATAAGTAAATATAGGTTATACCAGTGTTTTTGTGTAATACATATTTCATGCTGTGACAGAAGACATCACATAAAATTTAAAAAAAAACTAATTAAAGAAATAAAGTTAACAATGTCTTGCTTTTATCTGTAATCAGACACCAAAAATTCCTTCTTTAGCCATGGATAGCTTTTTTTTTTTTTTTTTATCATGAGTCCCTTTGAACTTTGCTTTGCTGATAATAGTTTCCTTCACAGTTGACCATCAAAAAATATTTCTCTTAGGGGGCAGCTGGGTAGCTCAGTGGATTGAGAGCCAGGCCTAGAGACAGGAGGCCCTAGGTTCAAATCTGGCCTCAGACACTTCCCAGCTGTGTGACCCTGGGCAAGTCACTTGACCCCCATTGCCTACCCTTACCAATCTTCCACCTATAAGTCAATACACAGAAGTTAAGGGTTTAAAATTAAAAAAAATATTTCTCTTACTGATCACTGTTCTCCTTGTTCTGCTCACATTAGTTTACTTAAGTTTTTCCATGTTTTTCTGAACTCATTCTGTTCATTATTTCTTCTGGCATAATAGTATTCCATTATAATCATATACAACTTGTTTAGCTATTCCCCAGTTGGTGGACCATCTCCAAATTTTACAATTCCTTGTCTCTACAAAAGGATCTGCTAAGATATTTTTGTACAAGTAGATTCTTTTCCTCTCTCATCTCTTAGATATACGCATAGTAGTGGTATTTCTGGGTCAAAGGGCAAGAATAATTTTATAACCCTATGGATGTGATTCTTTCCAGAATGGTTGTATTAGTTCAAAGTTCTATAGATAGTGTATTAGTGTCCCAATTTCCCCACATCGTTTCCAACATTTATTATTTTCTTTTTTGGTCAATCTGATAAGTATGAATATCTCAGAGTTGTTTTAATTTGCAGTTCTCTAATTAATAGTCATTTGGAACATTTTTTCATATAGTAATAGATACTGATAATTTCTTCATCTGGGTCCCATTGTGTCTTAAGAAGAATGTTTCTTAGCTTTGTATATTTTCAAAAGCTTTTAATAGAGACAATATGGTGTACTAAGTCAGTTTGGTATATAAAATTGGGAGAATAATAGCTATAATACTCATCTCTCTGGGATTCAGTGCATGGGCTCCAGTTAGGAAGACCTAAGTCCATTTCCAATTTCAGATTCTTTAATGTCTGATCATGAACAAATCACCTTACCTCTCATGTCTTCAGTTTCTTTATATAAATGAGGAGAATAATAGCTATAATACCCATCTCACAAGGTCATGAGGAAAGTGGTTGGAAAATCTTACAGTGTTTCTACAAATGCGGTTTATATTCTTTAACAGATAAGGAATTTTAAAACAAGAACTGAAGCTAAATATTAGCACCCAACCTAGCAATTAGAGAACTGATGAAGAACTTTTTTTCCCCAAGTCATGGGCTATTTTCTCCAAGACATTAAACACCTCTGCTGATTAATTGCATAATACTATTAACAGGAATTATTATTATTGATAGTAATTGACAATAGGTCTGCTGGACCCATCTGTTTTATTTTATTTAATTTTTTTTAGATTGATCCATAAAATATCTCTGAGTTGCATGTAGGGAAACCTAAATAGTAAAGGGGCAGAAACTCCTTAGCTTTCAAAACTCAGGCCTTGATACGAAGGATTTCAGAAGAAGCAGACATATCTCGAGGGTTTGTTCCTTTTTTATTTTATTTTATTTTTTGCCCGTGGCATTATTAGATGGCAGGGTGCTTGATAAGTCTAAGATATTTAATCCAGGGGGTCTAGAGCCCATAAAGCATTTTAAAAATGCAAAGACAGCAGTCTGGTGAGGCCCCTTGGCAGTGGTGACATGGTGTCAGGATTATGGATTACTGCCAATCGCACATTTCAGTCTGAAAAATGGTGAGTTTTAACTTCCTGGGAGCACACTGATTGTAAAGATTAGGCCATATGATTTAAACTATTTGTTCTGCTGGGGAAGAGAAAGACAGAATGCCCTTGGCCTGTTAAGTCAGGTGACACATATAACTACTGCTGTGATTATCTTCCTACCTCAAAAATGATTTACTCTTAAATATTGAAGTGGTAAACAGCCAAATCATGAGCCAAAAATTTGTATGTAGGCCTTCAATTATTATGTTGACATGCTATGTAACATTATTCTGTCCCCACTCCCCAATTTGGGCACGGTAGAGCTTAGCTTGCCAATTTGCTTGTAAAAGAAATGTTTCGCATTTATGTGCTTGTTAAGATTTACAAAGTACTTTCCTTATAACTTCTTATAAGGAGTTAACTAATACAGCTATTGTTATTCCCATCTTTAGAGATGAGGTAACTGAAGCTCAGAGAAATTAAGGTTTTTTTTTTCCTAAAGTCATGCAGTTCTTAACTTAAAGAGCAATGTTGCCTCCCCAACCCACACCGATGGAACCATTCAGTTATACCTTGTCCTGTCCTGTTATACCTTAAGAGAAGCAGTCTCTTAAATACTTGTTCTGATATACGGTGTTGCCCTACACAATTATCAGGCAACCTAGTGTAGTAGAAAGCTCTTTGGATTGAATATTAGATTTGTATGTAAATTGTGGCTCTTCTTGCTAGATATATCATCTTGTATAAATCATGCCACCTGTCTGAGGCTTAGATGTATCATCTATAAATAGATGAGATACCTGCTGTTTCTAACTCAAGGCTCCTACAATCTGATCTAGGGTACTTTTCACTCTCCTTAATCCCTTTTGATTAGAGTGGGCCATCACTGGGTCATTTCAAAACTTCAGTGAAATCTGCTTGAAAGAGCTTTTAAAAACTATAACACTACAATTAAGAGGGAGTTATTAATTCAAACATTTTATATATTTACCATATAATAAAACTCTGTGCTAAGAACTGGGGACATAGAGATGAAAAGCACAGTCCCTGTTCTCAAAAAAAGTTGCAGTGATAAAATATATTCTTTTCATTAGATGATCCCCAATGACATAGGTGATTATTAAGACAATAACTATTTAAACTATAGCCCTGCTTGACCTCCATGTGTTTCAATATTGTCATTCCACCATTAGATATGAAAAATCTCTTGGGATCCTTTTTCTTTTAAATAGGAATGAATGTTATTCTTTGCCACAGAGGGCAGAAATCTGCATTTCTGTCTTTGAGGATGCTGGTATGTACTTCAAGCATTTCATGCTGAGTAAATACAAAGTATAAATATCTAAAATGCAGTTATAAATTGAAAAAGAAAATAGTGAGAAATGATCACAAATTAAAGTAAAAGAAACTACAGCAGATTCTCTTCCAAAAAGCAGCTGTCATTTACATTATAGCTAAAGCGTGGACAAGAGCCAAGAGCATACAAGAAGGAACAGATTTTAAATTGCATTGATGAACATTTATCTATGTATGCACCTTATGGCTAAAATCCAAATCATGGCTAATGTTGACATTCATTACTTGGCTAATGTATAAGGTGTATTTACGAAACAAGCACTTCCATACAAAACTAGTTAACATTGACAGTCATCTTCTTTCGTTTGATATTGGGGCTTTGCTCTTAAATTGATATAGAATCAAAGAATTCCAGGTAAAATGCATCTAAAGGAAAATTATTTGGTCAAGTGTTTTTTTCTTTTAGTTGTTAGTATCTTATGACTACTTGACAGGTTTGATTTCCTTATAATGAGTCCCTTTTGTAATCTAGTCATTAAATTCCTGTTGTAAGAAGGAAAATTTAGCTCGAGCTAATTCTATTTACACACTGTGGATAGGATTCAAGACAGGCCCCTTACTAAATCTTATTCAAGAAAAATTCAAATTAAAGCATATTTCTAGACTATTATTAACATGAATATCCTGATAATATGCAGAACATGCATTCTCTCTATATCTTTTGAATCTTGGAAATTTTATTAAATGAGGAGACTCTGGGTTAATTCAAAATAAGCCAGTTTCATGCTTCATTAATAATATCATATAAAAAGAAAAGGCATATATCATAAGTTTTCCATTTTTGGTTTATTTCTTCACTCTCTTTTATTCTTACATATATAATTTTTAAAAAGTTATATGTGTAAATGCAATTAATTAGACAAAGTAACTTTCAAGTTTTAATTATTGCTTAGAAAAAATGATTCAACTAAAATAACTGATGAATATGATAGAATTTAAACTACAGTTTTTTTACATAAATGTTAGTTATTAAACATATGATCGATATTGTAGTTTGATGGGGATATGATTGGCTTTTGGCTCTAAATGATCACTCTATTGCAAATATTAATAACATGGAAATAGGTTTTGAACAATGATATGTATATAACCCCGTGCAATTGCTTGTCACCTCCAGGAAGGGAGAGAGAAGAAGGGAGGGAAAGAACATGAATCATGTAACCATGGAAAATATTCATAATTAATTAATTTAAAAAATAAATGTTAATTCTTTTATTTAACCATTTTTATTGGATGTGTATTTTATTATCCTCAGTAGTTATTTTTTCTTGAAGTTACTATAATTTTTAAAACTTACCTCCAAGTATCAATGTTTTCTTTATGTAATAGCTGGTGTGTCAAGAATAGATTTGCATAACCACCAAATCTAGGACAACTGAGACAACAAAATGCAAATCTTGTGTTTATAATATTGATAACTGAAAGGTTTTCACTGAAATTTTCCAGATTCCTTTTCAACTGTGTATTTGATTTTATACTGAATAGGCCAAACTTACAAGGTTTCTCTCTTTATAATTCATTAATCATATTTATACTGGAAGATTGTTGATTTAATGTCTGGAAGATTTACTTTCACCTTTAACTACAAATATTGGAAGAAGAACTTTGAACATGGGAGTAGTGTATTGGTGACTTAAATGGAAAGTAAGAGAGATTGTATTGTCAGGAAATAGTGTATTATAGTGGTTAATGAAAAGCCTAATTTGTAATCTGATACTACCTAAAATGTGAAATTAAAAAAAAAAGATCATTTAAGAGTTAGAAGTGCTCTCCACGGTACTTAGATCTTCTAATTCCCTTTGCTTAAGATGTGTGAATGTCCAGAGAACTAGCTCAGTGATTGTATGCCGCTAATGAGGCTGAGGCCACAGGTTGACTTACCATTTATGGCCCCTTCTGTGGCCACAAACTGTACTCCTAACTATTTTTCAGCCATTGTATAAATGCATGATATGTACTTGCAAAAGAAGACCAGAATTCATAAAAGAGGAAAAGTTCCTTAGAAAAACAACTAAAATCATACTTCTTGTCCAAATGAGGTCCTTGTGCATCCTGGTGAGTCTGTTACATGTGAAATGCACATGATAGGGTAGTATAAGAGTTCTGGATTGTTTTAAGAATTTTTTATCTTTTATTCTATATAATTGGCAATTCCTTCCCCTCCTTGAGAGGAAGATGTAATGCAAGATATCAACTTCCACAACTTCTGACGATGACTGAATTTATATGTGTGTGTGTGGTGTGTGTGTCTGAAAACAAATCATAGAAGAATGTGTTAATGGCAGCTGTCACAGGTATTTTAAATGGATTAGGACTTTAAAGTTTTTCCTCTCTACTAATGAAGACTGAGGGAGTCTTGTAAGATTGTAAACTATTCATCACAGAGCCTAAAAGTACAGTCTTCAACAAAGTCTGGATGTGTATACATTTACATTTTGAAAGATGTGATGCTTAAGTATCTGTGAAATGTTATCTCACCTTGCTTTGTCTTAATTTTAATAATAGAAATAATTTATTTTAATGGCTTCCAACTTTTGTGATAAATCTTGTTTTAAGTAATACTGCCATAATGAATAAACAAAAGACAAGATTATATTAGTGGTTTAATGTGTAAGAGCCCTGGTATTTTAAAAATATGCAGTAGGATTAGGTTATTATCATAGATATATTTTCACTGCAGACATCAACATTAATCTTTGGGTACAATATTCACTCCGGAAAATTAAGTCTAGTCCTTTAGATTATTATAGTGAAGTCTAGAGATACATGTATATTCATTTATGCCACTGCTGTATGACTTTGTGGAAAAAAATAAATTGAGTTGAGTATTTTTCTACAGTTAAGGTAAATATTTTTGCAGTTAAAATAAATTAGCTATTCCAGCAGTAGAAAACTAATTTTGCCATTGAGACAGGAACTGTCAGTTAACTGGATTTCATTGTTTTGAAATACCTTAACTACATTCTAGAGTTGAGTAGAATCTTATCCTCCAGCAATGACTAGAATGTCTAGATTCTACCAGTGCCCTCAATCAAGTGAAAACTCAAAGTTTTAGGATAGATAATTTAAAACTTGGACGAATATTCTACATCTTAAATGACAGATTTGGTTTGTGATTTAAAAAGATCAAAAGAGGCTAGAACTTGTGGTCCAAATTAAACAAAACAATTAATAGAGATAAATATATAGTCTCAGACTTGGTTTTTAAAAAAAATCAAATTTTAAATTAAAAAAATTAAATTAAAAAAAATTAAAAAAATTTAAATCAAGTCTGAGGCTACATTTTTAGAAATTAAGTTCATAAATATAACATGGTTAGCCAAAAATACATAAAAAAGCATCCAGGGATTTTAGAGTGTCACAAACTCAACAGAAATCAATTATGTTATCTTAAACATCGTTAAGGGAGACTGCTTCCAGACTATAGAAATTAGTTACTTTCACTATGTTATGCCAATGCAAACCATATCTGGACTATGATATTCAATTTGGGTAGTCACATTTTAGAAAGGACAGATAATTTCAAGAAGAGAGCATTTGGAATGGTGAAGGGTGTGGTGTTCATGCCATATCAAGTTCTGCTGAAGTAACTGAGGAAGATTAGGCTTAAAAGGAGAAAATTTGGGTTGACTTGATAGGTCTCACCAGATATTTGAAATTGAATTTTGTCTTCATCGGGAAACTACTCCTTACTATATAATAACAGCTTTAAGAATAGCCTAAGTTCTTGGCTAGTGAGAAAAGAGGATTCAAATTAAGGACAAAACACAAAACTATAAAGTAAAACTTATTTTTTTAAAAGACCATGAATGGGGGGCAGCTGGGTAGCTCAGTGGATTGAGAGCCAGGCCTAGAGACAGGAGGTACTAGGTTCAAATCCGGCCTCAGACACTTCCCAGCTGTGTGACCCTGGGCAAGTCACTTGACCCCCATTGCCTACCCTTACCAATCTTCCACCTATAAAGTCAATACACAGAAGTTAAGGGTTTTAAAATAAAAAAATAAAAATAAAAAAAGACCATGAACGTTATCATTATCATTTAATATTTTTCATTGTTTTTAAATTTAATATTTTGATTGTATTTTTTAAAAAATACAATCATTTCCAAATTCCCTTCCTTATTATATGTAAAAAAAGTTTAGCAAAGCCAAGCAATGTAACATTCATATCTCACAGTATTTGAATCACCTCCATATTATTTGAAGGAAGCAAATCCATCTTTGGTCTTCTGGGACCAAGACTGGACATTTTATTCAATTTGATTCTGAAACATCTTGTTGTTTTCATTGTATATTATTGGAGTCATTAGCTGTATTTTTCTCCTGACTTTGGTCCCTTCTAGTATTCACATATTAGCCTAATTCCTTATATACTCATATATCATGGCTGCTTCTCACCTTGGAACTCCCCTCAGTGTCCCCTGTCTTTGGCGAGTTCTTCCCAAAATTTCCATTTTGAGGAAAGGCCTCAAGATAGTCAACCTTAATTTCTTCCCTACCTCTGATTCTGACTTTCTGGACATTTGCCACCATGTCTCAGTTGCCTTCTCATCCTGAAATAACCTTCAGGGTCAATAGCTTTCTCACTTTAGAATATCTATATACCCTACTTTCCCCTCTCCTTACCCTTACCCTTTTACTCAGTCAGTAGTTTGTATCCCAAATGCTCTCTGGAAGTTTTATATTGGTAGAGACTGTCTAGTTATGCTCATATTTGGTTTCTGCAGCACTTCTTACAGTTCCTGCCACTTTTTAATAAAGAACTTAACAAATGCTTTTTGATTAACAATATTCCCTGAGAAATAGGTAAGATTTTTGGGAGTTTTGAGAATATAGGGAGAAGACATTTGAAGTATTTTCTGTTTGGTATACAGAAAGAAAATAGGCAGCTATGTGTCACAGAAAATAGGACATTGGGCTTGAAATCAAGAAGACTCATGTTCATGAGTTCAAATCCAGACTCAGATACTTACACACTTAGCTGTGTGAATCGAGGCAAATCATTCAACTACTCCAGGATATTTGCCTAGGAAACTCTAATGAGGATCACAAAGAGTCAAATATGACTGAATATGATTGAACAAATACAAGAATTATACAATCATAAGAATCTGAGTCTTTCCTAGTGTTTGTTATGAACCAAAATATGAGAAACATCTTCTTGATTTATATTTCTATAATCAAGTGATTTCAAGCATTTTTCATATATATATGTGTATATGTCTGTTCATTTCTTTTGAACCTTTGTCTTTTGGAGAGTGGTTCATATTCTTATAAATTTGAAAAAGTTCCCTACATATTTTAGATATGAAACTTTAAAAAATTTTTTAAATTAATTAATTTAGAGCATTTTTCCATGGTTACAGGATTCACATTCTATTCCTCCTTTATACCTATCCCTTCCCATAGCCAACACACAATTCCACTGGGTTTTTCATGTATCATTGATCAAGACCTATTTTCATATTATTGATATTTGTACTAGGGTACTCATTTAGAGTCAATAGCCTCAATCATATCCCCATCAACCCATGTGATGAAGCAATTGTTTTCTTCTGTGTTTCTACTCCCACAGTTCTTCCTCTGAATGTGAATAGTGTTCTTTCTCATAAATTCCTTAGGGTTGTCCTGGATCAATTCATTGTTGCTAGTAGAGAAGTCCATTACATTCGATTTTACTACAGTGTATCCATCTCTGTGTATAATGTTCTCTTGGTTCTGCTCCTATCGCTCTGCATCCATTCCTGGAGGTCATTCCAGTTCACACGTAATCTGGTACTGCTCTATGTCCCTCCTTTACCTTTTTCTTTTCTTTTACTAATTCCTTTGACATTCTTTTTTTTTTTACATTATTCTTTACCTTTTGTTTTTACAGATGAATTTTTTCCAGTTAAAAAAAATCTACTTGAAATGGAGTAAAAGTACAGAATAAAACATTCATTTTACAGACATGGTCAATGTGTTGTTTTATTTGAGTACTTATTTGTTATAAGGAATGACTTCTGTTAAGAGTAGGTTTAAAGTGACAGAGATACAAAAAAGGAGCATTATGTAAATATTTTTTAAAAATACAAAGAAAAAAGTAAAAAAACTTCAAAAGGAGACACAAATAAGGCTATATTGTTTCTACCTTGTTGAATTTAATATGCATATAGAATTGTATTATATATATTTATACCTATTAAACTAATTATGCCTTTTACATTCAATCTTTTTTCTTTGTATATTATTATCTTTTTATCACTGCTGCCTCTCACATTTTTCATATTTTTGTATATATGCACCCATTTCACAAAAATATGAATTGCCTAGATTAAGAAAAGAGGAAATTGAATGCTTAAATAATCCCATCTCAGAAAAAGAAATTAAACAAGCCATCAAGAACTTCCTGAGACAAAATCTGCAGAGCCAGATGTATTCACAAATGTATTCTATCTAACATTTAAAGAACAACTAATCCCAATACTATTCAAATTATTGGACAAAATAAGCAAAGAAGGAGTATATTCAAATTCTTTTCATGACATAAATATGGTATTGATTCCAAATCCAGGCAGACCAAAAACAGATAAAGAAAACTACAGATCAATCTCCTTAATGAATATAGATGCAACAGTCTTAACTAGAATACTAGCAAGAAGACTACAGTACGTTATCAAAGAGAGTATTCACTATGACCAAGTGGGATTTATACCAGTAATAGAAGGATGATTTAATATTAGGAAAACCATCCATGTAATTGACCATATCAATAATCAAACCAACATAAATCACATGATTATCTCAACAGATGCAGAAAAAGCCTTTGAGAAAATACAACACCCATTCCTATTGAAACACTAGAAAGTGTAGGAATAGAAGGGCCATTTCTCAAAATAATAAACAGTATATATTTTAAACCGTCAGTAAGCATCATCTGCAATGGGGATAACTTAGAAGCCTTCCCATTAAGATCAGGAGTGAAGCAAGGATGACCATTATCATCTCTGTTATTTAATATTATACTAGAAATGCTATCAGTAGCAATTAGAGAAGAAAAAGAAATTAAAGAGATTAAAACAGGCAATGAGGAAACTGAACTTATCATTCTTTGTGTATGATATGATGTTATAATGAAAGAATCCTAGAAAATCAACTAAAAGGCTAGTGGAAATAATTAACAACTTCAGCAAAGTTGCAAGGTACAAGGTAAACCAACATAAATCACCAGCATTTCTGTATATTTCTAACAAAATTCAGCAGCAGGAAATAGAAAGAGAAATTCCAATTAAAATCACTCTAGACAATATAAAATATTTAGGAATCTATCTACCAAAAAACTACAGGAAATATATGAACACAACTACAAAACACTTTTCACACAATTAAAACTAGATATAAATAATTGGAAAAACATTAATTGCTCATGGGTAGGACAAGCTAACATAATAAAAATGTCAATCCTCCCCAAATTAATATACTTATTCAGTGCCATACCTATCAAACTACCAAAAATATTTTTTATAATTCTATTTAGAAAAAAAATTATAATGGAGTTCATCTGGAAGAACAAAAGATCAAGGATATCAAGAGAAATAATAAAAAAATGTGAAGGATGGGGGCCTAGCAGTATCAGATCTTAAACTGTATTATGAAGCAGTGGTCATCAAAACAATATCATACTAGCTAAGAGACAGAAAGATGGATCAATGAGTAAATTACCTCAGTAAACTAGTGTTTTATAAGCCCAAAGACCCCAGCTTTTGGGATAAGAACTCATTCTTTGAAAAAAACTGCTAGGAAAATTGGAAAACAGTTTGAAAAAAATTAGGTTTACATCAATATCTCACACCCTATACCAAGATAAATTCAAAATGGGTAAATGACTTAAATATATAAAAGTGAAATCGTAAAAAAATTAGGTGAATATAGAATAGTATACCTGTCAGATCTGTGGAAAAGGAAGGAATTTAAGACCAAGGAAGAGACAGAGAACATTACAAAATCCAAAATAAATGACTTCGATTATATCAAATTAAAAAGGTTTTGTATGAACAAAACCAATGCAACAAAAATTAGAAAGAAAGCCACAAACTGGGAGAACATTCTTAGAACAAAACTCTCTGCCAATGGTTTAATTTCCCAAATATATAAGGAACTAAGTCAAATTCATAAAAAATCAAGCCATTCCCGAATTGACAAATGGTCAAGGGACATGAATAAGCAGTTTTCACATGAAGAAATCAAAACTATCAATAAGCACATGAAAAAGTGTTCTAAATCCCCCCTCATTAGAGAAATGTAAATGAAAACAACTCTGAAGTATACCACTTTACATTTAGCAGACTGGCCGATATGGCAGCAAAGAGAAGTGATAAATGTTGGAGGAGGTGTGGCAAAATTGGGACACTAATACACTGCTGATGGAGTTGTGAATTGGTCCAACCATTCTGGAAGGCAATTTAGAATTATGTGCAAAGGGCTCCAAAGAGATAATAAGAAAAAGGTCTTCTACAAAAAATATTTATAGCTGGTAGCAAAAAATTGGAAAATGAAGGGGTGCCCATCAATTGGTGAATGGTTGAACGAATTGTGGTATCTGATGGTGACTGCAAATATTAATAACATAGAAATAGGTTTTGAACATTGATAAATATATCACCCAGTGTAACTGCTTGTTTGCTCCAGAAGGGGGAGGAAAGAGGCGGGTGGTGGTGGTGGTGGTGGAATCATGAATCATGTAGCCATGGAAAAATATTCTAAATAAAAATAAAAATAAAAAAATAAAATGTCAAAAATAATACATTACTTGGTCAAACAGCAAACTTTATTAAGTGTTTACTTTGTATAAGTCATTCTGTTAAGTTCAGTTATAGGGTGTAAGGAGAAAATGTATTATATGCAAACCTTAAAGCAGTATATTAATGTGAGATATATTATTGTTGTTGTTATTCATTTTCTAGTAGAATCAATACTGTACTTGGAGGTATGAGTCCCAAGTTAAACTCAGCTCCACCTCTTAATTGTTGTGTAAACAAGGGAAATTCCTTTAACCTTTTGAGCCTCAATTTCCTTATCTGTAAAAGAATGTTATAATCTCTCAAAGCTGTCATGAAGAAAAAGCTTGTAATTCCTTAACTGCTATAGAAATATGTTGTTACTTCATATCTATTTTTGAGTTCTGTTAAATGTAAAGACTTTGGTTTAGAGTTGCTGATACTCAAACTGCAGTATAATTTAATTGTATTTTTCTTGGTATATCTCAATCTCTGTTTTGCAAAAGCCACATCAAGGAAAAGAAATCTAAGAATAATCACTTTAGGAAGTAAAATGGACTAACTTTGAGGTGCTGAAGTGTAGCCAAGAGCTGGTCCTGGAATAAAAATCATTGACCTGTAACAGGCATGAGAAACTCCATATGTGACCTCCTTTTATCTTACATCAGGGGCAATGGGCAGCCCTGTTGAGTGTTAATTAACCATTACCCTTTTTGAGCTCAATCTTACTTTCAAATGGCTTTGGATTGGATAAACATTTTTTAAACTAAGGGAATAATGGTATTTTCATAAAAATATATAGAGATATTTTGAACCTAGGAATTTATAATTAAATCTTCTTAGTGAGCATGTTATATGTAGTAGTTTTTTTAATTTATAAAACATGAAAAAAGTTGAAAGTGAAGTGGTTTTATAAGATGGAAGACAAAAATATCTTAGCAAAATATTAGGAAAAACTTTATTATACATTAAGGTGGGACTTTAGTACTTATTTCTGTATTATTTTTAGGAATGGCTTTTCTTTGTCCCTATTTAAAGGTTAAAGTTTGTTGTTTTAAGTTATCTGCTATGGAAAGGTTACAAACACATTACTCCTTTTTAACATTCTGTGATTGCTGCACATCAGATGATGTGATGTGATGAACACTATGAGGAAGAAAGTGTGTCACTTTTTATGCAGCAGAAACTAAATCCACAAATAAGTGAAAATGCATAGCAAATCTGTAAAGATAGCAAACCTTTTAAACATTTCACTTGATTTATTGATATTGAGGGCTCAAAGTTAGCATTTAATAAGCAGTAGACTAGACTAACTGACCTGTTTCTTTAGGGAGCTCCCTGTAATAGGACATGAATGGAAATTGTCAGACTGACTCAAAATAGAAATATTCCTCGGACTAAAAGAGCTGAGTGTATGGAATACTGCAAAGTTTTAATACAGTGTATAACATGTAGGTTTCAGTAATGTTCTGTGTGTGCTCTGCTAGTGACCATTCTGGGTCTTAGGGGAATGCAAGTACTTAGGAGACAGTAGATATACCTCTTAATACATGCATTTACAATATCTACTTTTATGTGGGAATTAATAAATCGTAATTCCACTAAAGTGACAATGTCTTAATTAAATTAACTTTAAGTTGATTGTTTTTCCTTTGGGATTGTGTGTGTCTGTAGAGGGGGCTACTCATTTGAATGGGGCCATTGGGCCTGGAGCAGACAGACAAAAACTTTATTGTTCTGTTGTCTTTCTATTGAATTCTTCATTTGATTTGTGGTATCTAGGCAGTTTAATGCTTTATAAACTATGAAATTCCAAGGGCCAGAAGGCAAGCATTATCCTGTTCAGAACTGGTACAGAAGTCACCATTCAGTAGAAAACCTTGCTATACTTTCTGATATGGGAAGCTCCAAGTATAAGCCAAAGGGCTCCAGTTCCTACTGTATATGTGAGGTCTGAATTGACAGGATACCTCTAGCTAAAATTAGTCTCCTATGAAAAAAGACTATTATTCTTTCCTTTTGCTCTCATTCGAACTCAGCTTATATGAATGCATTTTTGTCCTCTTTATTGACATTAGACATGCTAAATTGATGTTAGGCAATTTTCCTGTCTTGTTCTATCTAACTTGTAAGTCCTAACTTGTGATCTTGAAATTTCTATCCCCTCCCTTCTTTCTATAGTTACTGCCCCATCTTCCCTTAGGAAGATTAGTTCTTCTGCTCCTTGATGTTGCTTTGATATGTAGGTTATTTTTACACTATTTAAATTACAAATCTAGTTTTTCCTCCACTGGAGGCAAGTCAATTGCCACCCTATTTAATGGTTGTGGCTGAAATGCAGTAGACTTTGTGCCTGGGGACATGAAGTCACTTGGGACCTAGACTTGCCAAAGTGTTCCTTTTTTCAGCACTCTGTCACGCTGACTAACATTTCCTCTTCCATTAAAATTAATTTCAGCATCTCAGACTATGTGCCAAACCATCACAGATTGCATAATGCTTACAACGCTGGCCTGTGAATTTATTCAACTACCGTTATCTAACTCATTACCTTGTAAACTGCCTTAATATACTGTTGCTCCACTCCACACAGGCAACACATAAAGCCCAATTTCATTCTGTGGCATCAAAAGTGTTCAAATTAATCACCCCTACTGCATCATAGATTTTAATTTGAGTTAACTCTCTTTTTGCTCAACTTGCTTTTAAAGAGTTGATGAAAACACAGAGTTTATGGTGGATATGAGTCTATTTCCTTGCTCTACTTGGCTCCAGAAGACAGATGTAAGAGAAGTTACAAAGACAGATTTTAGCCTCATGTAAGGAAAAGTTCCTTTGCAAATATAATTATCTAAAACTATAGTGAGCTTCCTTGGAAGCTATTGAGGAAGGACAGTTGTCACTAGAATGTGGTTGCTAAGTGACCAATTTACCTAGGCTGTGCTGTTAATAATAATAAGTGAAATTTATATTGCATTTTAATATTCATTATCTCATTTTAGATTTACCACAGCCTTGTTAGATATTATTATTCCAATTTTAGAGATGAAGAAACAGGCCAGAGAAGGTTAAGTACCTTGCCCATAGACACCACTAGTCGTAACTTAAAAAGTATAAAAAGTTGGATCTGAACTGATATCCTGACTGCCAAGACTAAACACTCTGCCATGGTACCTCTAATTATCATGCATGTCAGCCAGATCATATGAGGCAGCAGATGTTGGAGTTATTTCTATTCAGGTATAGATTGGACTAAGTGATCGATGAGATCCTCTCATCCTGTGTGATTCTATAACTACAGAAACATTTTGACCTGGGTCTGGAATATGCCAGCCTGGAAAAATCTAAAGCTGAAAGCGTTTTTTCCTCCAGTCCATTTTAATGTAATTTATCTCTGAGCTTAATGGATAACTAAAACCCTTGCATAAAATACCCTTATGTCTAAATGGACTTTTTCCCAGAGTCCTAGGCAATTTTTCCATCTCTTTGAGCTTTCCTTTTAGATGCTAGAGATAAATAATTTATACATCAAATGATAATTCAGGAGATTGAAATGAATTGGAACAATCTGCATCCTCTCTGTCTCCTCAGAAGCAAAGATAATTTGATGAACAACAAAGGTGGCTGGGGCTTTTTGACTCAGCCTGCCCCTCCCCTTGTACCCACCAGGGTATTGTGTTGCTGTCTGCCACATATGGGGGTCTGTCTTTAACCTCCTAAAGACTTCTACTTTTTTTTCAAACAGCTTAGTGTATAAAGGGGACAGTTAACCTAAAATTCCTTGCATCAATTACACTTTCCCCAAAGGCTGGCCTCATGGTCCTCTACTCTAAATAAGCTTATTGTCAAGATGATAGCCATTGCAGATCCATTTGCTACACTCTGAGCCAAACTTTTGTAAGAATGACACTAGCAGTGTGTGTATGTCTGGAAGCTGAAGGAGAAACTCTTTGATTTGCTCGACAATGAGCACAGGGAGCCAAATACCAGCTTAGACAATGCTTACTCGCACATGTAAGAATGCCCTTTTAATTAGGCTTTTATTGGCCCATTTTGAGTAAAGCATTAACGTTTTATAGTCCATTTTCTCATAAAGAGAAGGAAACCATCTCCATTCTTGCTGGCTTTAGGGTTTCTACTCCCATGCTCAGCACATCAGACAAAGCCACACTGTGAATGAGATGTCCTAAAATTTGGTCAACTTTATTTAGTAGGAAAAAGGCCCTTACTTGTAGCCTTATTCTACAAATAAAGAAGAGGAAAGCCAACAGGAAAATATAATTCAAAAAACTTTAGATTTTAATGAAAAATAATAAAGAGATAAGCCTAAAATGTGTAGAAGATGATTAACTCTGAACCAAGATGCTAAATAAAAACAATAGGAGTTAAATAACTATTCAGGAAGCAGCTAGGTAGCACAGTAGATATAGCCAGCCCTGGAGTCAGGAGGACCTAGGTTCAAATTTTGCCACTGACATATCTAGTTGTGTGACCTTGGCAAGTTGCTTAACTCTGGTTGCCTAGCTCTTGCCACTCTCATGACTTAGAATTTATGGTAAAATAAAAGGTAAAGATTTTATTTTTTATTGTATTGTATTTTATTTATTTTTATTAAATTTTTTTATTTTTAGAAAAATTTTCCATGGTTACATGATTCGTGTTTTTACTTTCACCTTCACCCCCTCAAACTTCCACCATAACCAACTCACATTTCCACTGGTTTTAACATGTGTCATCAATCAAGACTTATTTACATATTTTTGATAGTTGCATTGGTGTGGTCCTTTCAGGTCTACATCCCCAATCATGTCCTCATCAACCCAAGTGTTGAAGCAGTTGTTTTTCTTCTGTTTTTCCTCTCCTGTAGTTCTTCCTCTGAATGTGGGTAGCATCCTTTTCCATAAATCCCTCAGAATTGTCCTGGGTCATTGCATTACTGCTAGTACAGAAGTCCATTACATTCGATTTTACCATAGTTTATCAGTCTCTGTGTACAATGTTCTTCTGGCTCTGTTCCTTTCATTCTGCATCAATTCCTGGAGGTCTTTCCAGTTCACATGGAATTCCTCCAGTTTATTATTCCTTTGAGTACAATAGTATTCCATCACCAACATATACCACAATTTGTTCAGCCATTCCCCAATTGAAGGACATACCCTCATTTTCCAGTTTTTTCCCACCACAAAGAGCAAAGCTATAAATATTTTTGTACAAGTCTGTTTATCTATGATCTCTTTGGGGTACAAACCCAGCAATGGTATGGCTGGATCAAAGAGCAGGCATTCTTTTATCACTCTTTGGGAATAATTCCAAATTACCATCCAAAATGGTTGGATCAGTTCACAATTCCACCATCAGTGCATTAATGTCTCAATTTTGCCACATCCCCTCCAACATCCATTACTCTCCCCTGCTATCATTTTACCCAATCTGCTAGGTGTGAGGTGATACCTCAGAGTTGTTTTGATTTGCATTTCTCTAATTATTAGAGATTTAGAACACTTTTTCATGTACTTAGATACTTTTGATTTCTTTATCTGAAAATTGCCTATTCATGTCCCTTATCCATTTATCAATTGGGGAATGGCTAGATTTTTTATACAATTAATTTAGTTCCTTATATATTTGAGTGATTAGACCTCTGTCAGAATTTTTTGTTATAAAGATTTTTTCCCAGTTTGTTGTTTCCCTTCTGATTTTGACTATATTGTTTTTGTTTGTACAAAAACTTTTTAATTTAATATAATCAAAATTATTTATTTTACATTTTGTAATTTTCTCTCTCTTGATTGATTTTAAAATCTTTCCTTTCCCAGAGACCTGACAAGTATACTATTCTGTGTTCACTTAATTTACTTACAGTTTCCTTCTTTATATTCAAGTCTTTCACCCACTCTGAATTTATCTTGGTGTAGGGTGTGAGATGGTGATTAAACCTAATCTCTCCCATACTGTTTTCAAAATTTCCCAGCAGCTTTTGTCAAACAGTGGATTTTTATCCCAAAAGTTGGGCTCTTTGGGTTTATCATACACTGTTTTGCTGATGTCACTTACCCCAAGTCTATTCCACTGATCCTCCCTTAATTCTCTTAGCCAGTACCATATGGTTTTGATGACTGCTGCTTTATAGTATAGCTTAATATCTGGTACTGCTAGGCCACTTTCCTTCACTTTTTTTTCATTATTTCCCTTGAAATCCTTGATCTTTTGTGCTTCCAAATAAACTTGTTATAGTTTTTTTTTTCTAATTCAGTAAAAATGTTTTTTTGGTATTTGATAGGTATGGCAAAATAAGTAAATTAATTTGGATAGAATGGTCATTTTTATTATGTTAGCTCGTTCTACCCATGAGTAGTCAATATTTTTCCAATTGTTTAGATCTAGTTTTAATTGTTTGGAAAGTGTTTTGTAGTTATGTTCATATAAATACTGTGTTTGTTTTGGTAGATTCCTAAGTATTTTATATTGTCTAGGGTGATTTTAAATGGTGTTTCTCTTTCTACCTCTTGCTGCTGTGATGTGTTGGAAATATATAGAAATGCTGATGATTTCTGTGCATTTAGTTTGTATCCTGCAACTTTGCTAAAGTTGTTGATTATTTTTACAAGCTTCTTAGTTGATTCTCTAGGATTTTTTAAGTAGACCATCATATCATCTGCAAAGAGTGATAGCTTAGTCTCCTCCTTGCCTATTTTGATACCTTCAATTTCTTTTTCTTCTCTAATTGCTACTGCTAGTGTTTCTAATACAATGTTAAATAATAGAGGTGATAATGGGCATCCTTGTTTCACACCTGATCTTATTGGAAAGGCTTCTAATTTATCTCCATTGCATATGATGATTGTTGATGGTTTACGATATATACTGTTTATTATTTTTAGGAAAGATCCTTTTATTTCTTTACTTTCTTATGTTTTCAGTAGGAATGGGTGTAGTATTTTGTCAAAGGCTTTTTCAGCATCTATTGAGATAATCATGTGGTTTCTGTTGATTTGCTTGTTGATATGGTCAGTTATGTGGATGGTTTTCCTAATGTTGAACCATCCTTGCATTCCTGGTATAAATCCCACCTGATCATGATGAATGATCCTCTTGGATCACTTGCTGGAGTCTTTTTGCTAGCATTCTATTTAAGATTTTTGCATCTATGTTCATTAAGGAGATTGGTCTGTAATTTTCTTTCTCTGTTTTTGATCTACCTGGCTTTGGAATCAGTACCATATTTGTGTCATAAAAAGAATTTGGTAAGACTCCTTCTTTGCTTATTATATCAAATAATTTATATAGTATTGGGATTAGTTGTTCTTTGAATGTTTGATAGAATTCACTTGTGAATCCATCAGGCCCTGGCTATTTTTTCTTAGGGAGTTCTTTGATGGCCTGTTCAATTTCTTTTTCTGATATTGAATTATTTAAGTATTCTATTTCTTCTGCTGTTAATCTAGGCAATTTATATTTTTGTAAATATTCATCCATATTACCTAAATTGCTATATTTATTGCCATATTATTGGGCAAAATAGTTTTTAATGATTGCCTTAATTTCCTCTTCATTAGAAGTGAGGTCTCCCTTTTCATCTTTGATACTGTCAATTTTGGTTTTCTTCTTTCCTTTTTTCATTAGATTGACCAATGCTTTGTCTATTTTATCTGTTTTTTCAAAATACCAGCTTCTAGTCTTATTTATTAATACAATACTTTTTCTTTTGATTTTATTAATTTCTCCTTTTATTTTTAGTATTTCTAATTTAGTTTTCATCTGAGGATTTTTAATTTGTTCATTTTCTAGTTTTTTAAGTTGCATGCCCAATTCATTAACCTCTGCCCTGCCTAATTTCTTAATATATGAACTCAGTGATATAAATTTTCCCCATAGAACTGCTTTGGCTGCATCCTATAGGTTTGGGTAAGATGTCTCATCATTGTCATTGCCTTCAATGAAATTATTAATTGTTTCTATGATTTATTCTTTCACTAAATTATTTTGGAGAATCATATTATTTAATTTTCAATTAGTTTTTGGTTTGCCTATCCATGTATTCTTACTAATAACTATTTTATTGCA
The DNA here is from genome assembly GCF_016433145.1 of Gracilinanus agilis. Taxonomy (NCBI): domain Eukaryota; kingdom Metazoa; phylum Chordata; class Mammalia; order Didelphimorphia; family Didelphidae; genus Gracilinanus; species Gracilinanus agilis. Next base: position 260,177,642 of record NC_058131.1, read on the forward strand.
TTATGATCTGAGGTTACATTTATTATTTCTGCTTTTTTGCATTTATTTGCCATGTTTCTATGCCCTATTACATGGTCTATCTTTGTGAATGTTCCATGTGCTGCTGAAAAGAAGGTGTATTCCTTTTTGGCCCTATTTATTTTTCTCCATATATCTATTAACTCTGATTTTTCTAGGGTTTCATTCACCTCTCTTATTTCTTTCTTATTTATTTTTTTGTTTGATTTATCTAGATCTGATAGGAGAAGGTTGAGTTCCCCCACAAGTATTATTTTGCTATCTATTTCATCCTTCAGCTCCACTAGCTTCTCCTTTAGAAATTTGGAAGCTATACAGTTTGGGGCATGCATATTGAGTACTGATATTTCTTCATTGTTCATACCGTCTTTTATTAGGATGTAGTTACTTTCACTATCTCTTTTAACCTCATCTATTTTTACTTTGGCTCTGTCAGAAATCATGATAGCAACCCCTGTCTTCTTTTTCTTATTTGCATCACAATAGATTTTGCTCCATCCTTTCATTTTCACTCTATGTCTGTCTGTCTGTCTCATGTGTGTTTCTTGTATACAACATATAGTAGGATTTTGGTTTCTAATCCACTCTGCTATTTGCTTCCATTTTATGGGCAAGTTCATCCCATTCACATTCACAGTTATAATTATTAACTGTGTATTCCCAGACATTTTGATTCTCTCTCCTAGTCCTGTCCTTTCTTCTTTCACTGTTTCCTTCTATACCAGTGTTTTGTTTTTAAACAGTTCCTATAATCCTCTCCCTTGTTGTATTTCCCTTTCTCCCTCCGCCTTTCTTATTCCCCTCTTATTGTTCTTTAAAACTACGCTAGCTCATCCCAAGCCCTCTCCCTCCCTAGTATTGCTCCCCTCCCCACCAGCCCATTTGTTACCCTTCTACTTCTCTATAGAGCATGAATCAATTCTCTGCCCCAATGGATCTGATTGTTCTTCCCTCTTTAAGTTGATTTCAATGCACTTAAGTATTGAATATTTTTTCTCTCTAACCTCTTTACCCTTACAGTGCATTGTTATTTTTCCCTGTTGGTCCCACACACTTCTTTATGGAATATAAATTTATTCCTTTTTGTTTGTTTTCCTATTTTTATTATTATTACCTTTCCTCCCCCTAGTTTTGTATATATTTATATATCATTTGACATTTCATCCTATACAGTTTGTCCCTGTTCCTTCTATGTAAACTTCTTCTAGTTACCCTGTTGGTAATAACAAATTTTAATATTTGCCAATATCTTCTTTTCTTCTTGGGATACAAATTGATTGAACTTGTTGGGTCCCTTAATGAAAATAATTTATTTTCTCCTCCCCCCCTATTCTGTTAATTATGTTATGTTGATTCTCTTGAGTTCTGGGTTTGGGCAGCAAACTCTCTGTTTAAGTCAGGTTTTTTCTTGATGAATATTTGGAAGTCCTCGATTTTATCAAATGACCATACTTTCCCCTGCAATTATATAGTTAGTTTTGCTAGGTAGTTGATTCTTGATTGTGGACCCATTTCTCTTGCTTTCCGGAATATTGTGTTCCATGCCTTCCAGGTCCTTCAATGTAGATGCAGCCACATCCTGTGTTATTCTAACTGTGGTTCTCTGATATCTGAATGACTTCTTTTTAGCAGCTTGTAATATTTTTTCCTTAGTCTGGTAGTTTTTGAATTTGGCTATAATATTCTTGGAAGTTGTCAGTTGTGGGTTAAATGTAGGAGCTGATCTGTGGATTCTTTCAGTTTCCACTTTTCCCTCTTGTTCGAGAATTTCTGGGCAATTTTCTCTGATAATTTCTTGTAAGATGCTATCTAAACTTTTTCTTTTATCATGATGTTCTGGTAAACCAATAATTCTTAAGTTGTCTCTTCTAGTTCTCTTCTCCAGATCTTTGGTTGAATCATTGAGGTGTTTCATATTCTCAGATTTTACATTTTTAAAAATTTTGTTTAATATATTCTTGCTGCCTTGTGAAGTCATTTGTGTCTAGTTGTTGAGTTCTGTTTTTTAAAGACTGAATTTCATTCCTGGATTTTTGGTAATCCTCCTTCTGGTCTGATTTTCTTTGTAGATCATGTTTTGCTTTCTTTGATTCATTTTCAAGCTGGCCAATTCTGGCTTTTAAGACTTTATTTTCTTGTTTTAGTTCATGTATTTCCTTTTTCAAATTGTCTTCAGCCTCTCTTGATTGCTTTTTGTGTTCCTGAAGTTCTTGAGTTAATTGAATTTTAAGTTCTTGAGTTAATTGAATTTTTAGATCTTCCAGAGCCTGTGTCTAGTTCACTGGAACTATTTCCTCTTCTTCTATTTCTATTTCATTTGCTCTCTTTTCACTTCCTTGAAAGAAGCTGTCAATTGTCATTTCTTTTCTCTTTTTCTGTTGCTTACTCATTTTTTTTACTTGTTCTGCTAGTTTGAGCAGATACATTCAATGATCTTTGATGAAAGATCTTCCCCCAGCTGGCAATGGAGGTTTGTGCTTACTTTCTCTGCCCTCTGAAGACTTCTTGTCTGTCCAATTGTTGGGATTAATCCTGTATTTATTGGATTAATTTTACTGCTTAATCCATCCTGAGGCTAAAACCTCTAGAGGAGGGAAAAATGAATAAAAACAAACCAAAAAAACTTTTAGTGGGACAAGAAGAAGTGTTTTTTGAGGAACTGATCTGTCCAGCAGTGGGGTCCCCCTGTGTTTGATGTGGTTTTCTTTCCTCTTGAAGCCCTGCATTCTCTATCTCAATATGAGGAAGCCAAGCTGTCTGTTGTCTGGGGTTTGGCTCGTGGGGGAGGCGTCTTGGGATTTCCCTTCTATATTCTCAGACCCGTCAGTTCAAGAATTTAAGCATTTTTCTTGGTGTACCTCTTTAGTTGTGCTGCAGTAGGGTTCCCCCTGCTCTGTCCTGATATTAGATTTGGTCCTTTTTCTTCTCAAAGTGCATTGTTTTCTATCTCAGTGTGTAAGGGTGCAGAGGTTTTAAGATTTTCTCCATCTAAGCCGCCATCTTCCTGGAAATCCTCTAAAAGCAGATTTTATTTTTTTTTAAAAAGAACTTTATTAAGTAATTTGGTCTGTACCAATCTACTCCCCAGTATCCAGATAGAAACTGAAAAAATGAAATCAGCTAAAATGTTCCAAATAATTTACAATTTTCACATAATGTGGATCAAATATCCAGGCATTTTGTGATTTTTTTAATTCTTATCCTAATGTTGGATGCTGTGTAGTAGTATGTGACTGGAAATATGTCTGACTGAAGTAACATTTTGCCTCAGAGACTGGTTTACTTACAGCAATGAGAAATGATAACTTGCAGTAAGAAAATGGGCTTAAAAATGCTATAAACACAACCAAATATCTGACAACTGAGAAGTCTGTGGCTATTTATCTAGGGCAAAGAATATTGCACAGCTTAATGCCCTTTAAATACAGTCCTACCTTCCAGTAAAATAGAATAATCATTGTTCATAATGATAATTATGAACCCCAGAAGTGGCATAATATCCTTAACATAGATTTTTTTCTTCTATTTTGTTGGTCAACAAACATTTAAGTGCCTACCATGTACCAGGCACCATACTAATCATTAGGGATGCAAATAAGAAAAATAATGTCTCTGCATTCCAAGAGCTTATAATCTAACAGGGAAATCAACATGGGAAAGGAAACTGAAAATTGAGGAGGAAGGAGGGAAACTACCTAGAGTAAAGGGAGAATGAAGTCCAGATGAATGCTTAAGTCTTCCTCTGATGTCTCCTTAAGGCATGACATGTAAAAGGGAATTCCTTTTAAAACATACCAAGCCAAGTAGTCATCTCATCTTTTCCTGAGAACTTCCAATGAGGCAGTAATACCTCCTGGCAATATTAATTTTATTTTTTCTTTTTTTTAAACCCTTAACTTCTGTGAATTGGCTCCTAGGTAGAAGAGTGATAAGGGTAGGCAATGGGGGTCAAGTGACTTGCCCAGGGTCACACAGCTGGGAAGTGTCTGAGGCCACATTTGAACCTAGGACCTCCCGTCTCTAGGCCTGACTCTCAATCCACTGAGCTACCCAGCTGCCCTATTAATTCTGTTTTATGTAGTAGTAGTAGTAGTAGTAGTAGTAGTAGTAGTAGTAGTAGTAGTAGTAGTAGTAGTAGTAGTAGTAGTAGTAGTAGTAGTAGTAGTTCAGAATTCTGTACCACATTAAGGTTTACAAAATGCTTTCTACATAGCAACTCTACCAGCTAGGTAGTATAAGTATTATTTACAGTTGAGGAAATTGAGGATAAAGAGCTTAAAGTGATATCCTCAGAGTGAATCAGAGCAGAAGCATAAATCCAAGTTAAATCATCTTGGAACATTCTTTTATTACCCTTACTATTATGCTAGAATATTTCTTAAGCTGGAATGGCTTTTAAGTATGGACACTGTGTTAGAAAGTGTCTTGGTTATCTGAGAACTAGTCTAGTTAATGGCAGGAAAATTAATAATCAAAAAGATGTTAATCAGATGATGAATTATGGGAGCCCTTAAATCCCACTAAAACTATAATATAATACTAACCACTATTTACATAGTGCTTTTATACTAAATACTATTGTTAGGGCATGACAGTTATTATTTCATTTGATCATTACAGCAATCTGGAAAGTAGATGCTATTGTTTCCCTCACTTTATAGATATGGAAACCAAAGCAAACACAGGTTAAATGACTTGTCCAAGGTCAAATAGGTAATTAACATATAAAATCAAGTCTTCCTGATTTTTTTGAACTCCTCTTCCAGACTCCAGACCCAGTGCTTTATCCACTGTAACACCTAGCTGCCTTAAATAATATTCACTTGGATGTCCTATGAGCATCCATAGATATCTTTAACTCAACATATCCCAAATGGAAGATCTGTTCTTACTTAAATCTGCTTGTCTCCAAGCTTCCCTACTTTGGATGAAAGGTTCTATCATCCTTTATTACTTATGTTTACAACTTTTTAGCCTTGTGTATTCTTTCCCTTTTCTTCATATCTTGATACACCTACCTCTACATTATTCTCCCATTCTACCTAGTTCCACTCATATAGCCATTTGCCTAGCTTCAGGCACTTTCTATCTCTCATTTAGACTACTACATTAGTCCCCCAACTTCTATTCTCCTTTTCCACTAAATATCTTCAGAGACTCCTCATTGCAATCTCCTCAGCCTAGCATTTAAGACTTTTTACTGTCTGGCTTCTGCCTACTTTAGCAGCTTTACTTGATTTTATAGTTTCATGCCCTCTCTTGGACTATGAGTTTGACATTACATTTGGGCTTCCATGTGGTTACTCAGATTTTAAGTCAATGAAGGGCATATATAATTTCTTCTCCTCTGCTTCTTACCATCTCTGGGTTTTTTAAACCCTTACCTTTCATCCTTGGAATCAATACTGTGTATTGGTTCTATGGCAGAAGAACAGTAAGGACTAGACAGTGGGGGTTAAGTGACTTGTCCAGGGTGACACAGCTAAGAAGTATCTAAGTCAGAGTTGAACACAGCACTTCCCATCTTTGGGCCTGAGTCTCAATCCATTGAGCCACCTAGCTGCCCCCATTTCTGGGTTTTTCAAAAGCTTAGCTGATATAAGCCTTCCTCCACAAAGCTTTTCCCAATCTCCCCTTACCAAAAGTTGTTAGTACTTCCCACTTTTCAAGTTACCTTGTGTCTACATGTTCTATCCTCTAATAAAATATAAATTCCTTGCTTTTAAAACATACTTTATATTTCTAGTTTCTATCACATCTTGTACATAACACGTCCAATAAATAAATATTTTCAGTTGTAAAGGGGTTTTATTGTGAAATGTATTACTGATTATTGATTTATAGTTGACTTTTGTTAATCATAATAATAACCATTATAATCAAGCTTTATCATTGTAACCAAGATTTTTTGAGACTCAGAGTATTATTGTACAAATCTAATGCCAACTTTCAATAAGCAAGCAAAATAAGATGCCATTTGAGGGTGTGATATTGGAAATTTGGGGGTCCTTGGACTAATTTTGAGTTCCCTGATCTACACTTCCTGTGGACATTTAGGGTTCCTTGAAATTATATTTCCCATGCGCCAGCGGACTTCCTGTCTTGCATAATAATGATAACATAAGGATAAATAGTGAGAGACTGGATTGGTACTTGTGCTTTGGTGATTCGGAGTAGAGCCATGATGGTAGGAGGAGGTAATGGCTGGTCCTATCAAACTAACTCTTAATACAGTACGTGGCTTCATTTCTCTAATGATTCGCTATAAATCCTTTGAAACCCTAATATTTTAAAATCTATCCTTTTATATCCATTTTGTTTCTTAGAAGGGAGATAAGAAAGATAGATAAGCATGAATCAACCTGGTCACAGGATGTCTTCCTACTGTTGGATTCCTAGTGCTAATACCAGGGCTTGTAAATAAGAGATCCTCTGAAGAATGTTCCAGAGAGAAGACTAATTCTTTTCTCCCCTTCGTAACACCATGAACTCTGGAAAATCTTTGATCTTGGAGGGCATGTGGGATTGGTTCTTATTAGAGGATGTTGGCCAAATTTGTTTTTTTTTCCAGTCACCATGATGGATAAAGACTCATGGGGTCAAGTGGTCTGATAGCATAACTAAGAACCAATCACACACTTAGTTTAGGGAGCCTAATTTCTGGACCTTATGTACCATTAATCTGTTTAAAACATCTATTCTAACTGCATCAGTGGTATTTAGTTACTGAGCTACCATTGATCTCTACTATTTTTTTAAATTTTTTAAAAATTTTTAATTAATTCATTTAGAATGTTTTTCCATGGTTACATGATCCATGTTCTTTCCCTTCCCTTATTCCATACCCCACCCATAGCCAATGAACAATTCCATTGGGTTTTATGTGTGTCATTGATCAAGACCTATTTCCATATTATTAGTACTTGCATTAGGATAATTGCTTAGAATCTACATCCCCAGCAATCCATGTGACCCATTCAAGCAGTTGTTTTTCTTCTGTGTTTATACTCTCACAGTTCTTCCTCTGAATGTGGCTAGTTTTCTTTCTCATAAATCCCTCAGAATTGTCCTGGATCACTGCATTGCTGCTAGTAGAGAAGTTCATTACATTCAATTATGCCACAGCATATCAGTCTCTGTGTACAATGTTCTCCTGGTTCTTCTCCTTTCACTCGGCATCAATTCCTGGAGGTCATTCCAGTTCACATGGAATTCCTCCGGTTCATTATTGCTTTCAGCACAATAGTATTCCTCCACTAACAGATACCACAATTTGTTCAGTCACTCCCCAATCAAAGGGCAACATTTTCCAATTTTTTACCACCGTGAAGAGCGCAGCTATAAGTATTTTTGTACAATTCTTTTTCCTTATTATCTCTTTGGGGTATTAACCCAGCAGTGGTATGGCTGGATCAAAAGGCAGACCATCTTTTAAAGCCCTTTGAGCATAGTTCCAAATTGCCATGCAGAATGGTTGGATCAATTCACAACTCCACCAACAATGCATTAATGTCTCAATTTTGCCACATCCCTTCCAACATTTATTACTTTCCTTTGCTGTCATGTTAGCCAATCTGCTATGTGTGAGGTGACCTCAGAGTTGTTTTAATTTGCATTTCTCTAATTATAACAGATTTAGAACACTTTCTCATGTGTTTATTGATAGTTTTGATTTCTTTATCTGAAAATTGTATATTCATGTCCCTTGCCCATTTATCAATTGGGGAATTAGCCTTGCCAATTAAATAGATAAACTCAGATTCTGTATGCCTAAGTCTCTCATTATCACAGATTTATGTGACATTATATACATCAATTGAGAGTAAGCACACGGTAATGAAATCACAGACCCTAAAATATTTGAGGTATATTGTTCATGAAGAATAGAATCATTATCATTTAAATGTGCAAAAATCTTTAAATATGTGAATTCTCATCTCACATCTATGGGATAACTCTTAATATTGTTCCCATTTCGTAGATTAGAAATTAAAGCTAGGAGAAATGAAGGGACATTTCCTGGGTGCCAAAGCTATTAAATGTCTAAAGCAGAATTTAAACTTTTGTTTTTCTGACACCAAATCTAGGGCTGTCTCTAGGATATTATATAGCTTCCAAGGAAATATACAAAATATTTTAGAAAGATTGCATCTTAAAAGCTTTAAATGTTTTAAGGAATTGGTGTATAAATAGAGTAATCTATCCAGGAAAGTTGCTTATGCAGAGCACTACACTTTGCAGCAATATCAGATAAAGTAGTAGTAACCTTTTTACACCTGAGCATGCAGGAATGCAGAAAATATTTGACTTAGTTGTTGACTAGTTGACCAAACCCAAGAAATGTTTTACTTAAAAAAGGAAATATACTCCCTCTCATTTTTTTATCCTTCTGCTACTTTATTTTCCAGTGGTCCTTTTTTGTTCTGGAAGCATTAAAGAGTTAGAGTCATATTGCTTCTTTCTTGGTTTGCTAGTTTTAAAGAGTGAGTCTGAATTTGACTGACAGTTGTATATTATACTGCCTAATACCTGTGCTCTCTAAGAACATTTTAATTAGGATTGAAACAAGATATTGAAAAAGTTTGACCAAAACGAATTCCCTAATGTTTTTTATTAGTAGAGCAAGAAAATAAATATTTATATGTATGTACATACAGCATACATTTGTGGATGTGTTTAGGGCAAAAATATCTGAAAACTGAATTATTAGGGATCATTCCCAACATATTGTGCAAGTTTTAAAAATAAATTGTTTCACGGAATAAATTTTAAAAGATTCATGCTTTCATCTTCCTCTTAGTCATTCTGGTTTACTAGTGGTTCAGAATTCTGAATTTCTGAATAAGAAATATGTAATACAACATCTGGAAGAAAAAAGAACTTCCTATTATTATGGTAGCATATCAGATTTGTGGATTATCTATCTCTGTAGCTATTTAATTTCTTCTGTATTTGAATATTTCATTTTTTATTATGTTCTATTTCAGAGGTTACATTGAGTCAAGAAAAAAGTGAAATTATTCAGATGACTTTTTAAAAACTATGTTCACAATAGTAATGCATTAAATGAGTATTTATATATGTTTTTACATGTATTTCAAATTATTTGGTTACTATTTATGATAATATGAGTAATAACAACCATTTCTACTGCATAAGATATATTGTTGTTTGAAGAATGGTGTTTAAAAATTATTTTTCTATTTAACTCCTTGCCATGTGAAATATAATAAAAAATGTGGTTATAAATGTTGGAGTACCCTAACTTCTGTAGAATCAGAATTATAAGTGACCAGAAAGCAATGGAAAGCTGCTTGGTAGACAATTGCTACTGCAACTGCTAATCATCATTTATTCACCTTCAAGTAATGATATAAATAATGACATCATGGATATGTATAATTGGGTGAAACTGGTCATGTTGTTCATACAACAGCATCAAAGGAGAGCAGATTAAAGATATTGTTGCAGAATTGATAGACTACTGGACTTTCAGTGAAGTAGACCTGATATTAAATCCCAATTTTGTAGGCTACCTGCATGACCACTTAACATTTCTGAGCCTCAGATTCCTCATTTGAAAATAGAAGTGGGGATAAGGGTAATAATCCATTAACTTCTCCTTTATGGGGTTTTCAGGAGATCTAAATGAGATAATATATTTATTTCAGAAATGTTATGTCAGTATTATTATCATTGTCATCACTGTCATCCATTAAATATTAAAATAACACAGTGGGCTGAAGGATTTCTGGAAAATTATAAATAGTAATTGCAAATGATGAAAAGACTTATATAAGTTGCCTTTTTTAGGGAATATCCATGATGATGAAATAACAGACCAACAGAATAATAAATGTTTGTTTGATCTCTCCAACTAAGCTGCAAGCTTCTTTTAAGGAAGGGGCAAATGGGGAATGATACTTTATATCCATAATAGCATCTGGCACAGTACTGAGCATATAATCTGTATACCTTAAGGAATTTAGGGTACTGCTTTCCTCCTTGGAACTCTTCTCTTGTATGTGTTGTCTCACTCAATTCTAGTCTTTGAGAGTAGTGGCAATCACTTCTCTCTAGGTATCGTCAGAATTTAGTACTATGTGAAGCTCAGAAGATGTAATTAATGCATGATTTTTCATTAATAAATGTAAATAAATAGTTGTAACATCCTTTGTGAAACTTACAATTTAGCTTTGAATCCTACTCCTTTTCACTTTCAAAGGCCATCAGTGACTTCTTAATTGCAACCCATCTTTAAATGCTTTCTTCATTGCTCATTCCCCTAGGTTTTTACATAACAGTATATAACATATACCAGTGTTGACCCCCTTTTCAATATTCTCTCCTCTTCTTGGCTTTTGGGATGCTTCACCATTTTCCTTCATTTATCAATCTTCCTCCTACCCCAATGTGTGGGTGTTCCCCGAGGCTTTGTCCTTACTCAACTTTTCTTTATCTTACTGTGTGATCTTTCCAATCTACTACTGTGGATTTAATTATCACCTCTAAACAGATTACTCAGTCTTTTCCCTGAAGTGAGTCCTGCATACTGTAACTGCCTGCTGGGTATCCTGTCTGAACCTCAAAGAGAACTTGAAGGAACAAAAGTCCAAATTCAACTCACAATTTTTCCACCTAAAGCTGCTACTCCTTCTAACTTCTTTCTTTACTTTAATTGATTTTGAAACTGTCTCCAAAATTCCCATGGTTAACCAGAGTAAGAACTTGAGGCATCTTTGTTTCATTAATCTTCATCTATCATAGATCTCCATCTATTTACTTTCTTGATCATCCATTATTTTTGAAATGTTTGTACTCCTCATCTAATTTTTGAAATCTGAACCTTCTTCTAAGAAGGATAACCTGAGGTAGTACTGTTGTGGGAGAAATACACCCAAGTTTATACCAGGGTCTTGCCCCAAGAATGGAAGAAATAAACTCCATTCAATCCAGAAGTAAGAAAATAATTTTATTTGAAAAACAAGAGGTTTATGGTGGTATAATAGCCTAATAGCTGGTGGAATAGTTTGAGAGCTAAGGAGGTAGTCTTAGGACTGATGGATAAGCCCAGGGGCAGGTAGAGTAGCCTCTCTGTAGCTGATAGAATAGCAATTCTCTAGGTGTGGACTTACTTGTAGAGTAGTATTTCCTACTTTGAGTAGCAGCTCTAGCTATAGAGTAGCGGCTTCTACCCTCTGTGGATCAGGGTTGGCATATTTATTAGGGCCTGGGGGCTAGTGATCTCCTATTCCATAGAAATCTTCACCTCTCTGAAAACCCTGGGAAATGGGCATGGAAAAATTCAGATGGAAGTGTGTTTTGGGGTTTGACACGTATAACATAGTGAATAAGGAGCATTCACATTTTGGGGGGATTCTTCTGGAATGCCAGAGTCTCCAGTGAGCAGATCCCTTGTTCTCCATTGTTCATATTGTCATCATTTGTCAATGTGAGAGAGGTCTCACTGCCCTTCTATAATGAGAATATTGCAGGGGGTTAGGAGAGTTGGGAGGACCCATCGGACTCATTGGAGGACCACTATAGGTAATTAATTATATCTTACAGTTCTAATCTACGGTAAACATAGAACAATATGAGTAATTAATAACATATATTAGACACAAAGCTTATGCCTGGTATAGAATATTACAGACCCAGTACATAGGATGGGTAACCAATCAATCTTACAATTCATGCTTGACTAATGCTGAAACTGTTGGTTTTGCAGTTGATGTATAACTAGTGCTACCTGGTGAGAAAAGAAAGATTTCAGAGTATGAGGGTCTTGTTCCTGTTACTATCCTTCACAACCTGCTGTCTGTCCCCCATCAGTCCCTCTTCCATGAACTAATCCTTATTTTCCTCAACTTAGAACATTCTCTTCCTATTCAAATCTTCTACAGTACATACTGTTGATATTTTTTGGTTCCCAGAATTTTGTAGCATAATTAACCATGTACTTGTTATATATACAATCTCTCAACTCTTTAGTAAAATATAAGCTTTCTCAAGTTGGAGACCATTCTTTTTAATCATTATGTCCCCAGTTTCTGGAAATAGTAAATGACATGAACAAGAAACATTTGTTCACTCAAACTGAAGACTGACCCAGGCAAAATGATTTATAATTGACTGTAGCTATTAACAAAAGAGTACCTTATTTCCTCCATAATATATACATATATATGTGTACATCATATACTCATTAGGGATAAGGAATATAGATAAAACTTCTTTGACAGACAATATAGTATAGCAACATAGTATTTTAGACATAACTTTGGGTATGAGAAATATTATGGAATTAGAAATGAGAAGATTTGGCACGTGAGTGGTTGTTCAAGTGGGTTAAATAAATATTTGAGCATAGCACTGAATTTGAGAACCAGGTGAATAGTTGGAGATGTCTCAGCAGTAATGGAGGAGTTGGGAAGGAGAAAATATTTTAAGAGAAAAATAATGAGGTCCGTTTTGGATTTGTTGAATGTAATATGCCAACAGGCATATAGATTGAGATGTACAAAAGGCAGTTGATGCTAAAACTAGACCTTAGAAGAGAGTCTAGAGACTAGACTCTGGGAATCATCTGAATAGAGATGGCTGAAACTATGGCAGCTGATGAGATCACAAAGTGATACAGAAGGAAAGGAGGAGGGACCAAAAAAGATAACTTGGAGGATACCTTCAGTTAGCAGGGATAAACAAGAATGAAGATAAAGCAAAGGAGATTGAGACAGGTAGAAGGAGAACTATGAATAAACTGTGTCATAGATATTAAGAAAAAGGAAAGTATAAAAAAGTGGTAAAAGTGGTAAATGTTGCAGAGAAGGAAAGAATCAAGATCGAGGAAAAAAACCTTGCATTTGACATTTGAAAAATCATCAAAAACTTGGGAGAAAGCAATTCTAGGTAAGTGCTAAGGTTGGGAGCAAAACTACAAAGGGTGGAGAAAACCATAAGGGGTGTTTATTAGAAAAGCAAGAAGAGTTACAGATCAGTAACTAGTGAGGATGATAGAATCTAGTAAGGGTTTTTAGAAAATGCTGGAAATTTTTGTCTATTAATAATAGGCAGTAGGGAAGGAACAATAGATAGAAAAAGATTGAAAGTTAATATTAGAGAAAGGGGGATGATAGTTAAAATAGTTAATAATTTTCTATTAAGCTCCTTATATGTGCCAGGCATTATGCTAAGAACTGAGGATACAAAGAAAGAAGAAGACTATCTCTGCTCCAAAGGACTTAACAGCTTAATAGGAAGGAAGAACTTCCTTCATTCCTTCATTCCTTCCTTCCTTCCTTCCCTCCCTCCCTCCCTTCCTCTTTTAATCCTTCCCTCCCTCCTTCTCCCCCTTTCCCACCTCTCTCCCTTCTTCCTTCCTTCCCTTCATGTATCTAAGTCTATCTTTATATGTATTTTCCATATATATACACACATACATACTTCTATACATACATACATACATACGGTATACATATTCTACATGTATACCGTTGTGTATGTGTTATTTAACTGCTGTCTATCACCATGGAATTATATAAGCTTTGAATTTGTAGTGTCTAACATAATACCTGACATATGATAAATGCTCAATAAGTACTTGTTGAATTTAATTAAGTTGTACAAGATCATAGGGTTAAAAGTAGCTGATATTGAAAACATTAAATGGTCATTTTGAGTAGGGTACCATGTTTTCCATTTCTCTAAGAAGTTACATAATATACCTGGTCCTTCCTTGATTAAAAAAATAGCCCCAGGAAATATGTCTTAAGACTAAATCTGTCTCTATTTTAAAGAACTAATTGATGGTACCTTGGGGTCAGGAGGGCCTTATATCCATGTTGCAATGGAGAAGAAGGCCTTGGGCTAATAACAATAATTTTTGCATTGGGTATCATTTCTTAAGAACATATCAAGTGTTTTTTAATGGTAGTCAAAACAGAAAATGGCAAATGCTTGAGGAGGATGTGGAAAAACTGAGGTACTAATTCCCTATTGGTAGAATTGTGAGCTAGTTCAAACTTTCTAGATTAGAACTATGCCTAAACTGCTATAAAACTGTGTATACTCATGGACCACTACTAAGTCTGTATCCAAAGAAATAAAAGAAAAGGGAAAACGACTTTTTGTCCAAAAATATTTGTAAAACTTCTTTTTTCATGGCAAAGAATTAGAAATTGAAAAGATATCCATCAACTAGTGAGTGGCTGAACAAGTTGTGGCATATGATTGTATTGAAATACTGTTGTAATATAAGAAATGATGAGTAAGATGCTTTCAGAAAGACCTGGGAAGACTTACTTGAACTTAGACAAAGAGAATTAAGAAGAACCAAGGAAATATTGTACATAGTAACAACAATATTGTAAAGATGATCAACTTTGAAAGACGTAGCTACACTAATAAGACAATAATCCAAAACAGTTTAAAATACCCACTCCAAAGAGAGAACTGATGAACTCTCAAGGAAAATTGAAGCATACTTTTTTCTTTTTCTTTTTAATTTTTGTCCATGTTTTCTTTTGCAACATGGCTAATATGGAAATAAGCTTTGTATGACTTCACAAATATAATCAATTTTATATGCCTTCTCAATGAAGGGAGAAAGGAAGAAGATAGGGAGACAATTTAGAACTTAGCCTTTTTAAAGGATTACTATTTTTAAAAATATGATATTTGGGAAATATTTAACTATACAAAAATATATTTTAAAATAAAACAATAAAGCAAAGAAAATATTGCAGTCAGAAGAGTTGGATGTGGAGGACACATTTTGTTCATTGGGAATTCTTTGCTATTTAGGAAAATTCTGACTGAACTTAAGGACTTTTTCCTATAATGCTCTTCTGTAATTCTTATGCATTATGGTTTCTTTTTAAATTGCAAACACTTAATAACTGTGCAAAAACTACATCCAGACTATTGTTTAAGGAGAGAAATATGCTGATATTTTACTCTGTAACAATCTGAGTTTATTAATTTCAGGCTAAGGTACTCTGTTGCTCAGCCTGTTTGCACTGCCTTTTCTTCTCATAAAGAACTAATTCAAATGCCACCAAAATGGGAAAGTCACTTTGAAAGGCCGTGAAGAGCATGCTTTCCAGTTGCCTTAATCTGAGATGATTCTGCTAATTAAGAAGTTTATCCCTTCTTTTAGCCCAATGCCCCACAAAGGAATTCATGAAGATCCCTTGTTAATATTCTGTTTCTGTTCAAAGACCCAGCTCCTGGCATTTGGAAAACTTATAAGGGAAAGGAGGAAATGGGCTCAAGTGTAGGATTCACTCCAGAAACATTTGATTTTAATACTCTTTAATTCCCAGTTCCCTGACTGATGTAACAGGAGGCTCATCTAGCTCTATCTGCCTGAAGCACAGTAGGTTACCAGGGCACTGAAGGGGCCTAAACTGAACTCTTTGTTATGTCTTCACAGTACAGTAAATGAAGCATGTAGCTAACTCTTGCCTGGAAATGACCAGACCTTTGATAATTTGCTTTTGGAGGTGAGGGATTTAGGGTACTTGTTTCCTTTATCTTTTAGCTTTACGAAGGAAAGGGAAGGAGGGGAAAAAAGAAAGAGAGAATCTGAAGGCTTCACTTTGCAGTAACTATTTTCATCAGAGTCTAAGGCATGTCTTGATGAAAGCTAGGTTGTGATGGAGTAAAATCAAAAGAGGAAGAAAGAAATTTCACCCCAGTGAGATTGTGCTTTAAAGAAGTAAAGACCAAGAAGAAGGGGAAAATATTCTTTATTGAGTAACTAGCCATAATAAGCCCAGATTAGAAAACAGATCAAACAGGGTCTTTTAAAAGAGAAGTAAAAGAGACATAATGACTTTCTGGAAGAAACTACAAATAATCCCCCAACTAGAAAGTGGGAACGATTTGGAAGGAGTAGAGATCTAAATTAAAGCCAAAAGTTTTATTATTCTCACTGAACCAAATTTTAACAGGAGCTGTTAGCATTTGAGAAAGGCTTCCTCTTGAGACAGTTTATTATTTATGTATTGACTGTATGTTGGATTTTTATACATGAATAACTTGGTAAACTTAAGCATTACTTGGCATATCATCCCAGATAATTTCACGAGAAATATATGTTGTTGTTTTTTTAAAAAGCATTAGATTTGGAGTTAGAGTATATTGTTGTGAGGAAGATTAGTTAGTATTAGTGTTGGACCTAACAGGAAGGGCTAGAGAATTCCAAGATGGAATGAAGGAGCAGGAAGTAGGGCTTGTTCTTGGAGAGAGACTCCATTAGTGGTTGGATATAACTGTTGGTAACCCTGGGAGATCTCAGAGTTAGGGAAAAACTGAATCCTGATTCCCTGGGATCCTCAGAGGTGAAGGCTTTCAGCAAGTGGACAAGACCTGCAGAGCTGCACCAAGTGGGAAGTGGTTTGGGATCTGGTGGACAGCATTTCAAACTCACTCTCCCTGCCTGGGTACCTTGGATCACCTGGTGGAGTTGGCTCTTGGCATACAGTGACCATCCTTGGATTACTGTGAGGCCCCAATTGCCCTTTAGCTGTGCTAACCAAACCTGGCTGGAACCAGGTTTGAAGGAGCCTTCCCTGTGACTCCAGTACTACTCCTTTGGGCCCTGCCTGGCTTAGGTCAATTAGGATAGAATAGTTAAGTCCTTCCCTGGCCCCTGTGTTTTGCCCTTAGGTTTTCAAGTTAGAATTCCCTTATTCCCTTCCTTCATTATTATTTTCCCAATTAAAACTGTATAAACTTTTACCTTGCCTGCTGGTTCCATAGACCCTGGCCTAGGGTGAGTTGTGTGTCTGTTGGGCCAACTGCCATTCTTGTGTCTAATAAATCAGTGAACCCTGGTCTCCCTAACCTGGTTGGTCCTGTCTCTCCTTCAGCCTAGTGTGTACCCACAAACCATTTAGGTTATATTTTAACATCCCTGGTGCCCCACTTTTACAAGATACATTCAAATCCTGGCTATGCTGGTACTGAAAGTATTTATTATCCCTTTATTTAAGAATTATTTGACTCTGACAGATGTGATAAAAAAGAGCCTAAACATCATGTTTCAAGAAATTATCACGGAAAACTGACCTAATTAAGGTAAAAGAGAAATAGAGGGTAAAATAGAAATGAAAAGAATCTGCTAATCATCTCCTAAAAGAGATCCCAAATGAAAATGCTCAGGAAGTTATAGCCAACTTCTAGAGATCTGAGGTTAAGGAGAAAATATTGCAATTATCCAAAAATAATTCAAATATTATGGAGTCCCAGTCAGAATCATAGACAATATAGCAGCTTCCACAATAAAGGAAAGAAGGACTTGGAATATGTTATTCCAGAAGACAAAGGAGTAAGGATTAGAACTAAGAATCAGCTATCCAGCAAAACTGAGTTTAGTCCTTCAGGGGAAGAAATGTATATTTTTTACTTTCAAGCACTCCTAATGAAAAGATGAGAGCTAAGTAGAAAAATTGACATCCAAACACAAGACTCAAGGGAAGTATAAAAATGTAAACATTAAAGAGAAAATCAAAAGGGACTAAACATGGTTAAATTATTTACATTTCTATATAGGAAGCTGATTCTTCTAACTCCTAAGAATTTTATCATTATATAGGCAATTCGAAGGAATGAATATATATATATATATATTTAGAGAGAGGGGGGAGACATGTATGTAAGTTAACCATGATCAGAAGATTCTATAAAAATTAAGGAGATGAAGTAGAGAATATACTTGTGAGAAGGGATAAGAGAGAAAGAATAGGGAAATTTATCTCACATTAAGGAAGCTCATAAGGAAGATATTTTAGAGTGAAAAGGAAATGGAAAGGGGTTTGGGGCAATGATTAATTCTGTCATCATCATTGGTTCAAAGAGAAAATAACACACATGCTCAGTTGTGTATAGAAATCTATCTTAACCACCAAAAAACTATGAGGAGAAGAGATTAAGAGAAGGGGAAGAGGATAATAAAAGGGAGATAGTAATTAGAAGCAAAACTGACTTTTGAGGAAGAGAGAGAGAGCGGGGAGAGGAGTAAGGGAGTAGTATGGCAGGAAATACAGCTAGTTGCCATAAAATTGTGATAATGAATGGGATAAATTAACTGATAAAAGGGAAGGTACTAGCAGAATGGAATAGAAACTGGAATCTATCAATATGCTGTTTATAAGAAACACACTTGGAACAGAAAAATAAAGTGTTTAAAAAAAGGGACTGGAGAAGAATTTATTATGCTTCAATTGATGTAAAAAAAAAAGTAGGGATAACACTCATGATATCAGAAAAAATAGAAGCCAAAAAAGACCTCATTAACAGAGATAGTCAGGGAAACATTCCCCTCACCTGGGGAATGGCTAAACAAGTTGTGGAATATGATTGCAGTGAAATACTACTGCATCATAAAAAAAATGATGAACAGGTTAATTTTGAAAAAAAAAACATGAAAAGACCTACATGAAGTTATAGAGAGAAATGAACAGAATCAAGAGAACATCATGTACGTCAACAGAAACATTCCTTGAAGAATGACTTGTGTATTTCCATCTCCAAAGAAAGAACTGATAAATACAACTGATAAAAAATTAAAAAAAAACATGGAAGTTCAGTGAAATAAATGTAGCTTTCATTATAATCATAAGTGTCCATAACTAAAGCCGTCAGCAAACATTATCTCTAATGGGGATAAGCTAGAAGCCTTACTAGTAAAATCAGAGATAAAACTAGGATGTCAATTATAAATACTATTAGTCAATATTGTACTAGACATACTAGGTATAGCAATAAAACCAGAAAAAGTAACTCAAAGATTTGGAATAGACAATGAGGAAACAAAACTATCATTTTTTGCAGATAATATGATAGTAAACAGAGTCCTAGAGAATGAATTGAAAAGCTAGTTGAAATGATTAACAAATTGTAAAATATATAAAATCCATATAAATCATCAGCATTTCTATATATTACCAAAAAAGTTCAGTAGGAAGGGATTTAAAAAGAAATTTCATTTAAAATGACTACAGACAATATAAAATACTTGAGAGTCTGCCTCCCAAGACAAACACAGGAAATATATGAACAGAATTACACAAAATACTTTTCATACAAATAAACATAGATCTAAACAAGTGGAAAAATATTAATTGCTCATGGGTAGGCGGAAGCAGTATGACAAAAATGAGAATTCCACCTAAATTAATTTTCTTATTTAGTTTCATACCAAACTACAAAAGTATTTTATAAAGCTAGAAGACAATAAGAAAATTGACTGGAAGAACAAATGGTCAAGATTATCAAGGGAATCAGTGAAAAAATATGAAAGTAGGAAACTTAGCAGCACTAAATTTAAGCTGCATTAGAAAGTTATTATTATTATTATTCCTATTGACTCCCAGAGGAGCATAGGGCTGCAACCATCTCACACCAACGTGCCTATTCTGGGCAACTTCCACCAACTGGGCATATCTTTGCCAGGTCTGTTTTGGCCTTCCGACTTTTCTCCTCCCTGGTGGGTTCCATATTTTTTTTCATAGCGTCTTGACTGATGGGATACTGAATTGTTCTTTCCCAGAGTCTGGTATTGGAGATCTTTTCAGGCCATCTGATGTTCAAGATTTGACGTAGGCCTGGGGTTTGTTGGCTTTTGCCAGCACGCATCGTGGACTTCGTTGGAGAGCAATTTTCCAGACTAGGCAATCGTTGGTTTTGTTGGTTTAATGAGGTTGCAGTTTCTATAGCAAGTGAGATTTTTACAGGGTGAGGTTGCTAGCCTCGCACCCAACCCTCCTCCTTTTTCAGCCAGGCTTGGGACCGTCCTTGGCAGAGTTGCATTAGAAAGTAGTAATCATTAAAACAATCTGGTACTGGCTAAGAAATAGAATGATGAATCAGTGAAATAGATTAGTTATATGGTACACAGGAGTGAGTAACCTTAGTAATCTAGTGTTTGATAAGCTCAAATAGCCAAGTTTTGGTGACAAGAACTAAGTATTAAACAAAAATTGCTGGGGAAACTAGGAAGCAGTTTGGGAGAGCCTATGTATACTAACTTCTCATGTTATATACTAAGATAAGGTCAAAATGGGTTCATGATTTAGTCATAAAGGGTAATCACATAAACATATTAGAGGAGAAGGGAATATTTCATCTGTCAGAACTATGGATAAGAATTTATGAACGAATGAGAGAAAGAGAGCATTATTGGATATAAACGTGATAATTTTGATTACATAAAATTCAAAAGGTTTTGCATAAATAAAATCAATGCTTCCAAGATTAGAAAGGAAGCAGAAAACTAGAGAGAAAAAAAATTATAGCAAGTTTTTCTGATAAAGTCCTCATTTCTCAAATACAGAGAACTGAGTCAAATTTTTAAGTGATAAAAGATGAACAGAAAGTTTCTAGAAGAAGAAATCAATCAGCAGTCCTATGAAAATGCTCTAAATCACTATTCATTAGAGAAGTGCTAAGTAAGATAACTCTAAGGTACCATTTCACATTTATTGATTGACTAGTATGACTAAAAAGGGAAGTTGGGAGGTATGTGGAAGAATCGGTACGCTAATGCATTGTTGGTAGAGTTGTCAACTGATCTCACCATTCTGGAACAAAATTTGGAACTATGCTGAAAGGACTATTATAAAGATTACTTTTTAACCAAAAAAGATTACTAATAGATCTGTTCCTGAAAGAGATTTTTTAAAAGAAAAAGATTCATATAGACAAAAATATTTATAGGATCTCTTTTGGGAGTGGCAAAAATTGGAAATTGAGGGATTCCCCAAACAAGTTTTTGCCATGTGATTGTGAGACATCTATGAACTCATGCCAAGTGAAATGAACAGAACCAGGAAAACATTACAGTAACAGCAATATTGTAAGGATGATCAACTGTTTATGATGTAGCTATTCTCATCAATATAGTGAACCAAGACAATTCTGAAAGACTTATGATGAAAAATGCTATCTACTTCTAAAGAAAGGACTGATGGAGTACAGACTGAAGAGTAATATTTTAAATTTTATTTTTCTTGCTTTTTTGCTACATGGCTCATATATTTTTTATCTCCTCAGTAGGTGATGGAAGGGTAAGAGGGAGGGAGAAAATTAGAAATTTTAAATTAAAAAATATTAATAGAAAATAATTACTTTTAAAATATAACCAGGAAATATCTAACAAAATAAATAAAAATGTACAAAAACATGAAACAAAAAGTTTATCCTGGAGCAGAGAAGCTTCAGAGGAAATTTGTCTGTTTTCAGATACATGAATTACTACCAAATGGAAGATACATTGCATTTGTTGTGATTTTTACCAGAGAACATAACTAGGAAGAATGGATATGTTATAGAAAGACAATATGAGCATTATTTGAAGAAAAATTTCCTAACAACTAAGATTTTTTTTCTAAAAGTGCAATTGGCTGTCTTAAGAAATAGTATGCACTGACTCACTTGGATGTCCTCAAACATAGTCTTATTGATCACTTGATGAGAATATAATAATGAGGGATCTTTTGGGAATAGTGGGCAGATTTAATTACTGTGTTCCTTTCTAACTCTGAAAATCTGTAATACTTCTTCTGTCCCCTTAGCTGAGTCACTTTATTCCTATGGGGCTCTGTTTTTTCATGTGTAAAATAAGGAGCTTAGATCCAATAATCTCTTAGGTCTTTTCTAGCTCTAACTCCCCCATCTAACTAAAAGAAAATTAAACTGTCCTCAGAGTATGAAGAACTGAGAAGTAGACACTATAAGAAATTTTAAAAGTTAAGATCAGAATGATGATGATTTTTTAACTAGCATTCTAATAATATTTCCAAGTGTTTGCTATAACTCCATCAAATGTTCTCCAACTTGACTCCCCAGTGCCTATTGTGCTTCATAGTGTCTGAACCTAGAGTCAATCCAATACCTCAAACAGTGTCTCTAAATTTGAGGTTGTCTTTCTGAAGGCAACTAAATGGTACACTGCAGGTATACTGTGCCTGGAGTCAGGAAGATAAGATCTGTCCGCAGACATATACTAGTTGTATGACTTTGGGCAAGTCACAATCTCAGTTTGCCTTAGTTCCCTCAACTATAAAATGGGAATAATAATTGTACTTACAACAATAGCTCTTGTTATTATTCCTAAATTTGTTCCTTTGTACTTTATTAGTTATATAGTCCATTTGTCTAAGTTCATGTGCATATAAACCTTCTTGCTATTGCCTGTTCTTTCCTTTTCTGTGCTTCTTTGATTAAATTATTTATCAAATCCTGTCAATTACATATCTCTAGTATCAGTAACTTCTTTTTACTTCCAATTTCCCTGCTGTTCTTCTTCTCACCACATTACAAGTGTTTATAATTGCTTCCAACAAGTCTTCCTGCTTCCATTCTCTCCCTCCTACAAATCCACCTTCACATCATTCCAAGTCTGTCTTCTCATGCATATTTCTCTATATTCGTGGACCTTTGATCTAATTAATGGGGCCATTCCTTCAAACCTTGCAGATTATAAAGTCAGAGCAGTCCCATCTCTCATACTTTTAATGGCTGCTGAGAAAAGTTCAAAACCTTTAGTCTTTTGTCCAAAGGCCTTCCATAATCCAGTGTCGTCTTTCCAGCTTTTTAATGCCACTCCTCATCTAGTGCTTCATAATCTAGTCAGTTGAGATCATTTTCACTACTGTATTTGTCCTGCTTTTTCTGCTTCCATGCTTTAATTGTCCTGTTCTCTATGCCTGGACACTCTGTCCTTAACTTTCTATTAAATTTTTATCCCTCCTTTAAAGCTAACATATTCTTCCTTAATCAACCCCAATCCTCCAAGTTACTAATCATCTTTTCCTGCCTTGATTCTTAGTTGTTCATCTGTTATTTAAGATATTACTAAGTGCCAAGTATTGTGCAAAGTGGTGAGGATATAAAGAAAGATCGTCTCTGCCCTCAAGGAGTTCCCTCTATAATGGGGGAGACTAAAAATAATTGTAAATAGGTGAATTTTAAATAATTATATATATATATATTTGTGTTTTGTATGTGTATAATATNAGTGCTTCATAATCTAGTCAGTTGAGATCATTTTCACTACTGTATTTGTCCTGCTTTTTCTGCTTCCATGCTTTAATTGTCCTGTTCTCTATGCCTGGACACTCTGTCCTTAACTTTCTATTAAATTTTTATCCCTCCTTTAAAGCTAACATATTCTTCCTTAATCAACCCCAATCCTCCAAGTTACTAATCATCTTTTCCTGCCTTGAATCTTAGTTGTTCATCTGTTATTTAAGATATTACTAAGTGCCAAGTATTGTGCAAAGTGGTGAGAATATAAAGAAAGATCGTCTCTGCCCTCAAGGAGTTCCCTCTATAATGGGGGAGACTAAAAATAATTGTAAATAGGTGAATTTTAAATAATTATATATATATATGTGTTTTGTATGTGTATAATATATATACAGAATATATTTATATACATTTATATGTATGAACACAGAGGAGAGTGCTTATATCCCTCTTAGACACTAGTGCATTAATTTGCATTATATTAATTTGTGTATGTATCCTATTTTTTAAATCAGATTCTTGAGCTCCATTAAGGTAGGGGCTGTATCTTTTATATTTTTCATCTCTTCAAGCATATAGCACTGTGTTCTGCCCACAGGAAGTACTTTGATTGTTTATTTAATTGACTTAAATTGGTCCTTACCCTAGTGAAATTTATAGCTTAATGGGAAAGGCAAGATTACAACTTGAAAAGCATAAAAGTAATTTTGTATTGTTATTGTTATAAATAACAACAAAATCAAAAAAAATCATTCAAAAACATTTGCAAAGCCATTATTATGTCAGACTTTGTGCTAAGAGCTAGGCATATAAAGAAATGGAAAAAAATTGCCCCTGTCCTCAAATAATTTACATTTTTTTTAAAAAGACCTTTATTTATGTAACTTAAATCACCTAGATTTCTTTATTTATGTTTACCCCATCCTCTTCCCAGAGACCCATCTCATAACAATTCTTGAAAAATAAACAAAGGGAGGAAGAAGAAGGGGGAAAAACTGATCAATACATTAAAAAAAAATCTGATCCTTAAATGCAATGAGGTTACATTTAACGTCTCAGACAATAGTAAATAGTTACATGTAAGATACAGTGTATATAGAAGATAAATTTAGAGAGGACCAATAATAATAACAATAATTATAAAGTCCATCTTTTGCATAGTGCTTTGCAAATTACAAAGCACTTCAAGCAATTAACAAAATATTTAATATTATTTCATACATTTCATAATCTTCTTTGAAAGATAGGGTAATTATTATGTCTTTTTTAACTAATGAGGAGACAAGATTAACTTGTCTGAATTTCCACAATGGACTGGAAAGACTGGGATTAAAATACATATTTTCTGATTCTAACCCAGTGTTCTTTCCACCACTCCATACTATTCCCCAGTTAAATATTCACTGATATGTAACATATCAACAAATGCAAATTGTCATAAATGTATGCTGTTATCACTTAAAGTCATTAAATCCCAATTCAAAATGCCTCTTGCTACATGAAACTTTCCCTGGTTTTCCCTTCTTCAATAGGCAATTGTGTCTCCATAGTCCTTAAACTCTATGTAGGTAGTACTCAGTTTTGTGTGACTCTAATGCATTCATATATTATAGTTACCTGTTTTAATCTAAAATTTGTATTTCTCTATATGAAGAAGATGCTTAATAAATGTTGAAAGAACGAATAGAGAAAATTATTTGGAGACAGGAACATGGACATGGTTGGTCTCAGGAATATCGTGTAACATATTTAAAGGCAAAGGACTTTGTGCTCTTCAAAATAAGATTATTAGTGCATATGGCATAGTTTTGATTTCTAAGGGGGAAAGAAGAAGAGGAATTTTAAACTTCTGATTTCCATCAAAATTTAAAGAAAAACCTCATATGACTAAAAAGAGAAGAAATGCAGCTTAAATAAACCATTTGTTCTATTTGGGCTTATTTTGCTTAGAAAAGAAAATAGGTTATGATTTAAAATTCTGTCTCAAATATAGTTACCAAAAGGGAGGTGCAGACCAGTCATTGCATCTCAAAAAAGGTAAAAACAAAATGAAAGGGCTAAAATTTTCACAAGACCCAGGCTGGCTAAATGTATGGAAGAGATTTTGATATCATATGTAGAATGTTAAGGTTAGAAAGTCCTCAAAGGTCATCTAATCCAACTCTGTCCTCTTTCAAGTGGCAGAGCTATGGTGGCTTGTCCAAGGTCTCATAACCTTTTAGTAAAAGATCCAGAAATATAAGCTAGCTCTCCAGACTCTTAATGTCAGTGGTCTTTTCCCCAAGTTCTCAAGTAGATGTGTTGGCATAAGTGTCTGACCTCTTAATGCAATCTTCTGCCTATGCTAGTTTGAATATTAAACTGTCTTAAAATAGATGGCCTCTGGAGCTCCTCCAGAGGCAGCTGGCATTACAGAGAGAATGTCAGTTCCGGGAGTCAGGAAGATCATAGTTCAAATCCAGCCTTAGGTATATGTTAGCTGTGTGACCCTGAGCAAATCACTTAAAAATTATTTGTCTGTTTCCTCAACTTTAAAATGGGATAATAATAGCACCTACTTCTCAGGGCTGTTGTCAAATGAGATTTTGGTAAAGCACAGTGCCTGACATATAGTAAATACTATATAAATATTTATTTCATTTCCTTCCCTTTCTCCCTTCAGCCCCAATATTACAACAGTGCATTTTCCTTCTTTCTTTTTTTTTTTGTTTTTTTTTCTTCTCTTTCTTAAAAGAAATAAAAACCATATAATGTTTCAGCTGGAAGTAGCCTTAGGAACCATCTAATCTTACACATCTTTTTTTTCCATATCAGATAGACTTTGGAGAGGTTAAGTAATTAGTGACAGCCAAGACTCAAATTCAGATCAGCTGGATCCTAGTTTAGACCTGTTTTCCCTACACTACAACTGTCTCTAGATTACTTTTGGATAAGGTATTCTCTATATTTTCTCATCTGTGACACAAGAAAAGGGAGAATGGACGAATTAGGTAAGCTAGTTAGTATTTGTAAAGCACTCGAAGGTGTAATTTTCCTGAGACTGGGAGGGGAGAGTGTTGTTTTAGTGAGCATACCCAGCAAGTCAGACACATCATTTGGATTCCGTTCTTCTAATCTGTGCAATGTCTGTCATTTGGCTTTCATTCTGAAAAGCAAAAAGCTCTTATTTTTAACTTTAGTTTTTGACAGTCATGCCATGAAGCAGGCTATTTATGATTTCAGTGTAGCAAGACATCAAGTAAACAGCAGGTGATATGGAGAGCATGTAAGCATAAGGGTTTATGAAACAAGATTTCTGTGAGTTAGAAACAGCATTCATCACCACTGGCCAAGGAGGTGCAAAACTGATGGGGAAACAAGTGGTCACTGCAAATGCCAGTAAGTCAAAGGCTTTCTATGTCTTATGTTCAACAGTAAGTTTGACTTGATTTCATCAAGTATCACACTCCAAAACAAGGATGAAAGAGGCATTAAATTCCATTTCAAACTTCTGACCTTAGATCTTCTTCACATTAAAAGTCTAATATGCTTATTGTTATGTAAGTATTCTGAATTTCCCTTTGGTATTATTTGCATGTTTAACATGTCTTATCACTATATCTTAAAGGGTAGCATGGAACCGTGCCAGAAATAATGGACTGGAAGCCATAAGATCAGGACTGTAAAGCACTATGTGATCTTGGGCTACCATTTCCTTTCTCTGAAAGAAGAGAAATACTATCTACTTATACTATTTCCCCCTAAAAGAGTATTTTATTTTTGACCCTGGAAGCAAAAGAGTCACTTGCCTTCACAAGGAGAAAGTTTACTTCTTCATATAAAACAATACAGAAGACTGAGATAGTAGTAGAAAGCAGCTGCATGATGTTATATGAGGAATAATAATAATAAAGAAGAGAGAGCTCTGCAACTGATTTCATGTTTTTCAGTGAAATAGGAGGCAGGATTCTCAAGTGAGAACCCTGATTGCAAGAGGGAGGACTTCTGGAGGCTTGAGAAAAGATAAGAAAATTTGAAAAAGCTAATGTGGTGTGTACAATGGTGAATCTATTCATATGGAGATGTAAAAGGATTTCCTCAGTGAGTGTAAGAAAATGAAGGGATGAAAAAGAAATGGTTTAGGATGACATCTAGTTAGGTACTATGGATCAGGCAGTCCATAGAACCTAGAAGAATGGTTGTGTAGCTTTAGAATAAGAGGTTGGGGTGGGAGAGAGCAAGAGGATTGGGCTGAGGGGAAATTTAAAAAAGAGAGGTAGCAGTTGATGATTCAGATAGGGGTTTAAGGAATGCCAATTGGGCATTCAGAATCCTTGGATGGGATGAGTGTGATGGGAGGAAGTAAATCATTGAAGAATAAGTACACAAAAGTTACCATTGACTATAGGGATTCACTCTCAAGTAGTGTTTTCCCAGGGAACTTTGAGGTGCCCAGGTTGGGGCAAAGTAGGCTTTAAAGAGTTATATGTGACTACAAATGATATTTGTTTAAAGCTGAATGGATGGAATCAGGCAAGGCAAGCACTGGGGAGCACCTCCTAACTAAATAAATTTCAGTAGCTCTTTTTGACCTTCAGGATTAAAAATACTCTGGTATTTAAAAGTCTTCAAATCTGCCTCCTTCCTATATTTCTGGCATTCTTATCATTTTTCCTATTCACACTACAAACTTGCTCTTTCTCAAACATGCAACTCCATCTCTCATCTCCATATTTACTAGATGTCAGTCTGTTAGTCAACAAGCATTTATTAAGTGATTATTTGGTGCCAGACACAATACTAAATTCTGGAGATAAAAAAAACCTTCAAAATTAAGTCCATGCTTTCAAAGTACTCCAAGTCCAATAGAGGAGACAATATATAATTTTATTCTTTATTGATTAGTCGAGAAAAATTTTCCGTGGTTTCATGATTCATGTTTTTTCCCTTCCCTCCTCCCATCCCCTACCATAGCCAACATGCAATTCTACTGGGTTTTATATGTCATTGATTAAGACCTATTTCCATATTATTAATATTTGCACTAGGATGATCATTTAGAGTCTTCATCCCCAATCATATCCCCATAGACCCATGTGATCAAGCAGTTGTTTTTCTTCTGTGTTTCTGCTCCCACAGTTCTTTCTCTGGATATGGATAGCATTCTTTCTCATAAGTCCTTGAGGAGACAATATAAAAGCAATTATGCATAAAGAAGTCTAGAGATAATTAACAGGGAAACCATTAACATTAAGGAGGGGTGAGAAAAAAGTTTCTTGGAGAAAGTGGGAATTGAGCTGGGATTTGAAGTAAGCCAGAGAAGCCAGGAGGTGGAGATGGCTCAGGAGAGTATTTCAGCCATGAGCTGCAGCTAGTAAAAATGCCTGGAGTGAAGAGATAGTATGTCTTGTAGGAGGAGTAGTAAGGAAGCCAATGCCACTCTTGTACAATATCAGTATCCCTTCTGTATTGTGACTTACCCCATCATGATTTCAGTATGTCTCAGATTTGCATAAGAAATTAAATGGGAATTTGGGAGTTTTACAGAAGCCATAGACAATGTAAGGAGGCTGGCAAATGATGCAGGGAAAGCATACAAACACAGAAATATATAAAATATATAAAATATAATGTCTAATATCAACATATTTTATCTTTTAATATTATAAATATATACAACTTATTCTTTAAGGTTAAAATAAATTAAAAAATAATGTTTACAAAAAGAACATGAAAACCAACAGAAGATACACAAATGCTAGAAATGTAAATATCTTAACATTGATGTACAGATCACTTATTACCAAATACTTAACCCAAATTTTATAATAAAGTACTGGAAACATAACATAAAAGGAAAATTTTAAAAAATCACTGCTAAACCCCCCCACCTTAGCCCTTACTGCTCTTATGCCTTGGAAAATAAAATACAATATTGATTCTAAGACAAAAAGTAAGGACTTTTTTTTTAAACCCTTGTACTTCGGTGCATTGTCTCATAGGTGGAAGATTGGCAAGGGTGGGCAACGGGGGTCAAGTGACTTGGCCAGGGTCACACAGCTGGGAAGTGGCTGAGGCCGGGTTTGAACCTAGGACCTCCTGTCTCTAGGCCTGACTCTCACTCCACTGAGCTACCCAGCTGCCCCAGTAAGGACTTTTTTAAGAGTATTACTTTGAAAGGAGGATGGACTAGCAAGAGGAAAGACTTGACAAGGATGACTTTTATGAATGGAATGTGTACCCTTTCATTTCCCTAGCTTCCTTCAGGATAGTTCTAATTTCAATTTCTATAAAAAGTCTTTCCTTGACCTTGTAACTGCTAGTGTCTTCTTTGATATCTGCTATT
The DNA here is from genome assembly GCF_016433145.1 of Gracilinanus agilis. Lineage (NCBI taxonomy): Eukaryota > Metazoa > Chordata > Mammalia > Didelphimorphia > Didelphidae > Gracilinanus > Gracilinanus agilis. The sequence goes on from NC_058131.1 coordinate 260,207,022, forward strand.
TAGTCTTTATGTTTCTTATATGTATATGCATCCATGTATACAAAATATATAATTTACATATAATTATAGACACACATATATGTTTCCCCCTTTAGAGTGTGAGCTCCCTGATAGCAGGACCTGTTTTTTGCCTTTTTTTTTTTGTATTCCCAGTGTCACACCTCCCAGTACCTGTAAGTGTTTAATAAATACTTATTGACTGATAAAAATGGTACTCAACTTATACACAATCTATTCTGAGGAATTATTGACTAAAGCTAGGATTTTCTGGCTTCAAGATCTTTGGGTATAATTCAAGTCTTAAATAACCCAAGAGCTGTGGCCCTTTTCTGAATAGTCCTTGAAAGTCATCAGAAGAACAGGTAAAAGGCAAATGCCTGGTTTGACAATGTGGCACAATAAGAAGAATATAGGAGATGTTTTTGTTTTTGTTTTGTTTTTAATTTGTTCATAAAAAAGATCCTTGGGTTTGGAGAGTGGTGAGAATGGTGGAGAGGAAGAAGGATAAGTTAGCAAATATAGATCACATCATAACAAAAGTATCAATAACGTATTTTTTAAAATTGGAATTATTGGAATACTTTTAAAATGATGATTCAATTGGAATTCGAGTTCTAAAGAATATTGAGGGGGAAGAGAGAGAACTTTTCCTTAAGGGCCACAGAGTAGGGTGAATGTAGAGTCAGATGGTCTAAACTTGAATCCTAACTGATATTTTACTTAGCTGCATAGCCACTTCACCTCTTGAGATCTAGATTTCCTCACATTTAAAAACAGAAATAATAAATACTTTATTTGTCTGCCTCAAAGGGTTCATAGATCTAGATTTGGATATCATTAGATCTAAACCTGAAAAAGTTTTAGAAGCAGCCTATTCCATTTTCCTCACTTTATGTATCAGGAAATTGAGGATTAGGAAGATTAATTTGCTCAGTGTTACATGGGTAGTACGTCTCAAGGCTGGATTTGAATGAAGTTCCTCTGACTTCACTACTAGAGCTCTTCTTAATGTATCATTATGAAGAGAAGGCTTTTAAACCTTACAGGATTATAGAATTGTGACATGGTGATGATGATGGTGGTGGTAATGACAATGGCAACAATGAAAATGACAGGGAAACACAGAGATTTAGTACTCAAAGGGCCCTTAGAGGTCATCTAGTTTAGCCCTCCCTACTACGTTTTTTGGTCCTCAACTAAGCAGATTTGCCAGGTCACTTAGGTAGTAAATGGAAGAGCTAGATTTCTAACCCAAGTCTTCCTGCTCCCTCTTCAGCATGTTTTTTAAAAAAAGTTTAATTCACTGCACTCACCAATGGTATTTGTTCTTGGCTATATTATCTCCTAAATAAAATATGCCCCCTAACTGACAATACTAATAGTTAAAACATGACAACTTAAGGTTTATAAAGCAGTTTACCTATTTTAGCTCATTCAGTCCATTAGGTGTTATTATGATTCCCATTTTACATATGAGGTAACTGAAGCTTAGATAGGTTAAGTGACTTGGCCAAGGACATTCCACTAGTAAGTATCTGAAACAGGATTAAAACTCAGTTCCTCTTGACTCCAGCTACTTGGCTGTCTCAATGTCACACTCAGGGGAGAGGGATTTCATTCAACTTCTTGCATTAATGAGGAGGGGGAAGGGTGTGCCATATGCAGTATGTGCCTCTAAAGCAAATGCTTATATGTCTTAGAACTACTTAGGCAAGCTGTTATGGGAAGGAAAACAACCATCTAAGCCGTACCCTGAGTCTGATTACATCCTGCCGGTTTTGTTTTGACTGTGGTTACAGAGCCAGGGTATACACTCTTCAGTGTGATTTTTATTAGCTGCAGGAAGCTGGTATTTTCATTTATCTGCATGCCATTGACAAGGGTTTTCGCTCAAGTTCCACACCTGCACTAGCTTTCTGCAAAAGCTCAGCAGATTAGTAAACTCCAGCTGTTCAGGACAGAAGCAAAAAGCCCTTCGTTGTGTGCTTACAACCTCTCATTGATCCTTGTGACTTTTCTCCTTTCTTAGAGCCATTTGAGCCTGGAATTGGTTTTATCCCTCCCCCACCTTCATATGCACAAACACACACACACACACACACACACACACACACACACACACACACACACACACACACACACCTCTACCACAACTAAACTTTACACTTCAAGTTAGATTTTTTTTTAAATCTCAAGTGACTGGAGTATCTGAAACAGAACAAATATTTGCTCTTTATCCAGTCTTCTTTCACATTGTTCTTCTTCAGGCCCTCTACAGTTTAGCTGGAACAACGACCATTCTGTACCTCACACGTCTAGTATTCCACTTTCCATCTTTATTATGTCTTAGAATCCCGAGCTTTCTTCATAATTTAGCTCACACTACAACTTTTGCAGGAAGCCTTTCCCTACTATTCCTAGTGGCTAGAGCTTATTCCCCTTTTATCTACTTTGTATGTATCTTGTGTATACCTATTTAAGGCATGTTGTCTCCCCAAAAACACTAAGCTGAAAGACAAACTATTTTTGCTTTCCTTCATATTCATAGTGTCTGGCACGTAGATTATTGGCAATAATTATTGATAAATAATTATTCTGCAATAAATAAATGCTTATTGAAAAATTATTTGTTTTTTATTTTATTTAATTAATTAATTTAGGATATTTTTTCCATAGTTAAAAGATTCATCCTCTTTCCCTCCTCTCCCCCCAACTTTCTCGCAATTCCACTGGGTTTTACATATGTCATTGAAATTGATTATGGTTTTGAAAAGCATCACTTTCCTCAAGTCAAATGCCCAAATATCCTACTAATAAAGGATGAATTGAAACTTTTCTTCTATTTTATCTTATGCTGCTCTTTTTTGGCTAATCTCTAGTGATCTATAGTTTTAAACTAACTTTTATAGAGAGTAGAATAAAAGAATGTTGGCCACTAGAACATAAGAACCTCCCTGTGATGTTTGAGTGAAAGAAGTAAATTCGTGGTTTCAGCTAACATTCCTATGATCTTTGTATCTTATTACTGCAAAGCATAGTATGTATACCATCAAATTCTCAGTAGGTGAATTTTTTAAAACTCTTACCTTCTGTCTTAGAATCAATACTGTGTATGGGTTTCAAGGCAGAAGAGTAGTAAGGTCTAGCAATGGGGGTTAAGTGACTTGCCCAGGGTCACACAGCTAGGAAGTGTCTGATACCAGATTTGAACCCAGGACCTCCCATCTCTAGGCCTAGCTCTCAATTCCCTGAGCCACCCAGCTGCCCACAGGATGTGGCTTTTGAAAGCATGGCTCCTAATGTATACCTCTGGTCCCAACTTCTTACTTAAGAATCAATTAGTCATTCAAAAAAAATTTAAGTGCATATTGTGTGCCAAGTACTGTTGATACAAAGAGAACCACAGTCTCACTTTTCTTTCTGCTTATACAAAATCTTTCCCTGAATGCACAGCTGATATCTCAAATTCAACATATTGAACACTGTACTCATTCTTCCCTAAAACCCACTCCCTTCTTTTTGTCTCCTCTGTTTCTATTAGCTGCAAGGCTTTCTTCCCAGGCACCCCAATTTGGCCACTCAGAATCAGTTCACACCCTTCCCTTTCCTTCTTAACCTTACACACTTAATAATCAAGACCAGTTGATTCTGTCTCACAGTACAGAATCTCACATTTGCCTCAATCCTCCTAATCTAGGTTAAAATTACCATCTCATCCCCTAGTCCTTTCATGTTGTGTTAGACAAATGCAATCTAGCCATCCAGATTTTTTTACTGTAATATATGACTCAGTCTGCAAACTACTATGTGTGAGGCTTGTGTTATGAACTGTACATGCAAAAATAAAAAGTCTCTTCCCTCAAGGAGTGCACATTTCATTGGAAAATACAATGTACCTAGATATATTAAAATAAGATAATTTGAAAAGGGAGAGAGTTCTAATGTTTGGGAATGGAATAGGAATCAGGAATGGCTTTGCATAGGATGGAGCACCTGCTCTGTGAGGCAGAAGTGACTAGAGCATACATTCTAGATGTGGAGATAGTCTCTGCAAAAGGATGCATAGGAGAGATGGAACACAGGGTTCTTAGGAGAAAATACTTGGTCACTTTTTTATTTAATTTATTTTTTTTATTTTTTAGAAAAATTTTCCATGGTTACACAATTCATTTTCTTTCTCTCACTCCCAAACCACCCTTCCCACCCATAGCCGAAGTGCATTTCCACTGGGTTTTGCATGTGTCATTAATCAAGACCTATTTCCATATTACTGATGATTGCACAGGGGTGGTTGTTTAGAGTCTACATCCCAAAGCATATCCCCATCATCCCATGTGTTCAAGCAGTTGTTTTTCTTCTGTTTTTCCTCTCCTGTAGTTCTTCCTCTGAATATGGGTAGCGTTATTTTCCATAAATCCCTCAGAATTGTCTTGGTACAGACGTCCATTACATTTGATTTTACCACAGTATATCAGTCTCTGTGTACAATGTTCTTCTGGCTCTGCTCCTTTCACTCTGCATCAATTCCTGGAGGTCTTTCCAGTTCACATGGAATTGCTCCAGTTCATTATTCCTTTGAACACAATAGTATTCCATCACCAACAGATACCACAATTTGTTCAGCCATTCCCCAATTGAAGGGCATACCCTCATTTTCCAGTTTTTTACCACTATAAAGAGTGCAGCTATAAATATTTTTGTACATTTCTTTTTCCCTTTGATCTCTTTGGGGTATAAACCCAGCAATGTATTAGTGTCCCTCATTTGCCACATCCCCTCCAACATTCACTGCTTTTCTTTGCTGTCATTTTAGGCAATCTACTAGGTGTGAGGTGATACCTCAGAGTTGTTTTGATTTGCATTTCTCTAATCTTAAGCGATTTAGAACATTTTCTCATGTGCTTATTGATAGTTTTGGTTTCTTTATCCCAAAATTGCCTTTTCATGTCCCTTGCCCATTTATTGATTGGGGAATGACATGACTTTTTTGAACGATTGCTTTAGCTCCTTATATATTTGAGTAATTAGACCTTTGTCAGAGTTTTGTTTCAAAGACTTTTCCCCCAATTTGTTGATTTACTTCTAATTTTGGTTGTATTGGTTTTATTTGTACAAAAACTTTTTAATTTAAGGTAATCAAAATTATTTATTTTACATTTCGTAATTTTTTCTAACTCTTGCTTCATTTTAAATTCTTACTTTTCCCAGAGATCTGACAAGTATAACATTCTGAATTTGCCTAATTTACTTATAATTTCCTACTTTAGATTCAAGTCATTCACCCATTCTGAATTTATATTGGTGTAGAGTGTGAGATGTTGATCTAGACTCAGTCTCTCCCATATGGTTTTCCAATTTCCTGAACAGTTTTTGTCAAATTGTGGATTTTTGTCCCAAAAGCTGGGCTCTTTGGGTTTATCCTAGACTGTCTTGCTGAGATCACTCACCCCAACTCTATTCCACTGATCCTCCCTTCTCTTAGCAGTACCATATTGTTTTTTTTAATTTTAAACCCTTAACTTCTGTGTATTGACTTATAGGTGGAAGAGTGGTAAGGGTAGGCAATGGGGGTCAAGTGACTTGCCCAGGGTCACACAGCTGGGAAGTGTCTGAGGCTGGATTTGAACCTAGGACCTCCCGTCTCTAGGCCTGGCTCTCAATCCACTGAGCTACCCAGCTGCCCCAAGTACCATATTGTTTTGATGACCACTGCTTTATAGTACAGTTTAAGATTTGATACTGCTAGGATACCATCCTTCATGGGTTTTTTTAATTATTTCCTTTGATATTCTTGTTCTTTTGTTCTTCCAAATGAACATTGATATAGTTTTTTTCCTAATTCAGTAAAAAAAGTTTCTTGGTAGTTTGATAGGTATGGCACTAAATAATTAAATTAATTTGTGTAGAATGGTCATTTTTATTATGTTAGCTCATTCTACCCATGAGAAATTAATGTTTTTCCAATTGTTTAGATCTAGTTTTAATTGTGTGGAAAGTGTTTTGTTGATTAGTTTGTATAATTACTGTTTATATCTTGGCAGATAGATTCCTAAGTATTTTATATTGTCTTGGGTGATTTTAAGTGGCATTTCTCATTCTAAGTCGCTGCTGAGATGTTTTGGAAATATATAGAAATGCTGATGATTTATGTGCATTTATTTTGTATCCTGCTACATTGCTTAAGTTGTTGATTTTTTCCACTAGCTTTTTAGTTGATTCTCTAAGATTTTTAGGTAGACCATCATGATCTGCAAAGAGTGATAGCTTAGTCTCCTCATTGCCTATTTTAATACCTTCAATTTCTTTCTTTTTTTTTTTTGAGGAAGTTTTTTTTTTAACCCTTGTACTTTGGTGTATTGTCTCATAGGTGGAAGATTGGTAAGGGTGGGCAATGGGGGTCAAGTGACCTGCCCAGGGTCACACAGCTGGGAAGTGGCTGAGGCCGGGTTTGAACCCAGGACCTCCTGTCTCTAGGCCTGACTCTCACTCCACTGAGCTACCCAGCTGCCC
>NC_058131.1:260217965-260332202 GCF_016433145.1 Gracilinanus agilis
TGAGGGTTGTCTTTCAGGGTTTAGTGTAGAGGGTGATCTCCCTATATATATACTCTGTTTTTTCTAGGATTTCATTCACCTCTCTTACCTCTTTTTAATTAATTTTTAGTTTAATTTATCTAGATCTGATAGGGTAAGCTTTAGGTTTCCCACTAGTATAGTTTTGCTATCAATTTTGTCCTTGAGCTCCACTAGCTTCTCCTTTTTATATCTGGATGCTATATGATTTGGTACATACATGTTGAGTACTGTTATTTCCTTATCTATACTGCCTTTTATCAGGATGTAATTACCTTCCCTATCTCTTTTAACCAGATCTATTTTTACTTTGGCTTTGTCAGATATCATGTTTGCAACTCCTGCCTTCTTCTTCTGACTTGAAGCCCAATAGAGTTTGCTCCAGTCTTTCATTTTTACCCTATATATGTCTACCTGCCTTATGTGTGTTTCTTGTAGACAACTTATGGTAGGATTTTGGTTTCTAATTCACTTTGCTCTTTGTTTCCATTTTATGGGTGAGTTCATCCCATTCACATTCAAAGTTATGATTATCAACTTTGTATTCATTGACATTTTGATTCCCTCTTCTTGTCCTGCCTTTTCTTCTTTCATTATTTCCTTCTAAACCACTGTTTTTTTTTAAACTCAGTCTCCCTAGTCCCCATCTTTATTTTACTTCCCTTTCTCCTCCATCCCTTCTTATTCCCCTCTTATTCTTCTTTATGGTCTTTTTAACCTAACTCCCACACTCTCCCTCCCCACCAGTCCTTTTGTTACCCTTCTACTTCTCTATAGGGCATGAATCAATTCTCTGCCCCAATGGATCTGATTGTTCTTCCCTCCTTGAGTTAATTTCAATACACATAAGAATAAAGTGTTTCCTATCTCCAAATTCTTTACCTTTCCTGTGTATTGGTCTTCTCCCCTGCTCCCACCATGCACTTTTTTATGGAATATAAATTTACTCCATTTTGTCTCTTTTCACATTTCTCATTATATTATCCTCTTTTTCACCTCTAGTTTTGTATATATTTATACATACTTATATACATACATGCATATATAGATATAGATATAGATATAGATATCTTTCCATTTCATCCTATACAGTTTGTCACTGTTCCCTCTTACTATACTTCTTCTAGCTACCCTGATGATAATAACAATTTTTAAGACTTACCAGTATCATCTTTTTTTTATAGGGATACAAATCATTTGAACTTCTTGGTTCCTTAAACAATTTTTTCCCTCCTTTAATTTCCTTATGGTGATTCTCTTAAGTTCTGTGTTTCAACATAAAATTTTCTGTTCAAGTTTGGTTTTTTCTTTATGAATGCTTGGAAGTCTTCAATTTTATTAAATGACCATATTTTTCTCCTGCATTAATATAGTCAGTTCACTTGCTTTCTGGCATATTTATATTCTATGCCTTCCAGTCCTTCAGTGTAGATGCATCCACATCCTATGTTATCCTAACTGTGGTTCCCTGGTATCTGAATAACTTCTCCTTAGCAGCTTATAATATTTTCCTTGGTCTGGTAGTTTTTGACTATAATATTCCTGGGAGTTGTCAGTTGTGGATTAAATGTGGTGATCTGTGGATTTTTCAATCTCTACATTTTCCTCTTGTTCAAGGATGTTGGAGCAGTTTTCTTCTATAATTTCCTGTAGGATGATGTACAGGCTTTTTCTTTTGTCATGTTGTTCTGGTAGACCAATAATTCTTAAATTGTCTTTCTGTGATCTGTTTTCCAGATTTGAAGTTTTGGCAATGAGGTGTTTCATATTTTCCTCGAATTTTTTCATTCTTTTGGTTTTGTTTCATATATTCTTGTTGCTTTGTAAAGTCATTTTCTTCTAATTGTTGGATTCTAATTTTTAAAGACTGAATTTCATCCCTGGCTTTTTGGTCATCCTTCTCTTTCTGGTTTTATTTTCTTTGTAGGTCATCTTTCACCTTCTTTGCCTTCTTTTCAAGATTGTCTATTTTGGCTTTTAAGACACTCTTTTCTTGTTTTAGTTCATGTATTTTCTTTTTCCAGTTGTCTTTAGCCTCTCTTGATTGTTTTTTGAGTTCTTGAGTTAATTGAATTTTGAATTCTTCCAAAGTCTATGTCCAATTTGCTGGAGTTTCTGTATTTTTGCTTGGTGTTCCTTGATCTTCCTCTAATTCATTTGCTTTTTGTTCTTTTCCTGGATAGAAGATGTGGATTGTAATTTCTTTTTTCCTTTACTGTTGTTTACTCATGTTTTAACCTTCTTTCCCCCCTGTAATTGACTGTAATCTTGGTCTGATTATTTGCTAGATCTCTGGGTTTGGGCTACTCAGTCCTGGAAGGGCTTCTTCTCTGTTCTGGTGACTCATTAGATTAGTGAAATTAGTGAGCCCTGGGCCCAGTTCTTCCTCTGCTGGTAGTAAAAGTTAAAGATGTGATTTCAGCTACTTTCACTGCAGTCTATGGGGGAGGGGCGTTGGAGTTTCCCTGCTCTCTGAAGACTTCTTTTCAGTTGTATTGATAAGATTAATCCCCAGTGGAGTTGATCTGCAAAGTTCAATGTGCCCTGAGCCCAAAACCTTGAGAAAAGGGGGAGACAGTGCAAGATGGAGTATTTGGCACCCCTCATTGTGTTTCTCCTCCAGTTGCCTCCCTGCCATCTGTGATCAAAGCCTTGAGTCTAGCACAGCTTTGACAGCAAGTCACTCCCTCTGGAGTAGAGCCCTTATCCACCCAGAGATTCCAGGATCTGCTGGAGACTCAGTACATTAGGTGAGGGAGGAGACCTGAGATCTTCTTTTTTCCTTTCCCTTCTAATCTGAAAATTCAGGAATTCAGGCTTTTTTTGGCATACCTTTTAAGTTGGGTTCAGCAGGAGGGTCCCCTAGTTCTGTTCTGTTGTCAGATTTGGTTATCTGTCCTCTTGAATCCCTTTGTTGTTGATTGGTGTTGAAGGGTTTACATAGGTCGGGAGCCTTGCTGCTTCTAAGCTGCCATCTTCCCAAAATCCTCCCCACTTGATCACTTTTGCTGAAGCATATCACTTTAATTTTGTTATGTATGCAGTGCCTAGTGTCTACTAGTAGATTATTAAGAGCTTTAGTGATAATTCGTGACTCCCTGGGGGCAGCTGAGTGGCTCAGTGGATTAAGAGCTAGGCCTAGAGACCAAAGGTCTTGGCTTCAAATCTGGCCTCAGACACCTCATAGCTGGTGACCCTGGGCAAGTCACTTGACTTTGCCAGTCGTCCTGACTTTTGTCCTGCCGGAGATTTTGGTGACTCTGCAAGATAGTGAAGCTGACAACTTTATGTGGTTCTGCTTTATATAAATCCAATTTGTGCAGAAGTCAAAATATCACCCCATGATGTCATTGGTCCTCTACAAAAAAAGGGACACACTACATATATATGAGTTTGTGTATATATATGTGTATATATATATATATATATATATTTATAATGTTTAATAAATATTTGAATGAATAAACGGTTGCTTTGAGGATGTATGACTACATAGTACAATACAAAAATTTAAAATATTTCACGTCCTCTAATCTTTGAGTTGCATGCTAGTTTGGCAAAACCTTTGCTTGTCTACACCCTCTGTTCCATTTGAAGAAATTATTTCCAACAGTATTTAAGTACTAGTATAGGGATAGAATCTGTGATTTCAGTGGTAAGGGGGATTCCCAGACGAGGAAGCTCTAAAATTGCAGTTTGACATATTTTCTGCAACTTCATCTTTTAGAGAGATACCTGTGGCAGAGGTGTCAAATATGCTGCAGCAAAAATCCTGAGTGCAGCCTGAACTGGATTTAAATTTCAATTGGGAAATGTTTAATACAGTAAAATAAATAATATAAGTGATATTAATTTGTGGATTTTCTAAGTTAATACCCTATGCAGCTTTTTTCTATTTGATTTTGGTATCCCTGATCTGGGGCACTAAGTATTAAAATGAGGTGCCCAACATCTCATAGCCAGTATATATAATTTGTATGTACATAATAAGTTTCATTCCCACATAGCTCTCAATAAACTTGCTTACCCTGATAATACACTTTTAGTCATCTTTTTTTAAGGGATTTATTTCTTGATATATTTTTGACACCTCAAATTTACCCCACCATTCCACAAAGACATCAAGACAAAGAATAAGCCCTTAAATCAATTAAGCAAATCATCACAAAAAAGTACTGTTAACAATATATACAACATTGTACTTCTGTAGTATGATGCTTGTTATAAGAAAGGAAGGAAGTATACTTTAATATTGTTAATAATTTAACATCATAATTATTAATTGTATTGGGCTTTAAACATGTAGCTGTTAATGTTGTTTTATTTACATAATTGTAGCCATTGTGGTTAATGTCCTTTTGGTTCTATTTTCTTCCTTGATAGATGTTTTTGTCCTATTATAAGTTTATTTTTCTTTTTTGGAAATAAAATGGAGTTTGATTTTTAAAAAATAAGTCTTCCACATTAATGTCATATTGCTAGTTTGGAATTTATGAGTTGACCCTTAACTATTCACATGCTTAGTAAGCACTGGAATTCATTCCAGTTCAAAAGGAACTAATAATATTGCTTCCATTCCATGGAAATGTATGTACAAGGCAAGAAAATCTTATAAAAATGATGTATTCCTAATCTAAAACTAGAATGAAGACATTTGATTAGAACTGAATGCTCCAGGATTTCTGTTAGAGATAATTCACAAGAGTCTGAGACTTCCCTGGCCATCTGTGTACCTCAATGAAAAAAGTCTGTGGCAGTGAACCATATCAGGCTCCTTTCAGCAGAGAAGTAGTGAATTATAGTTGCAGAATGATACATAAAATCATCATATATAGCCAACACATTGGTCTGTTTTGTTTTATTACAAGAGAAGATGCTACCATGAATTGTAGGAAGAGATTAGAAAGTGATCTTAATACAAAGAAGCAGCAATAAAACACTTATTTAAACCATAGAAAGCCTAACCTCAGCTTAATTGAACAGAAATTTTCTAGATTGCCACATAGGTGTGAGAGAGAAATGTCTAATATAGAGGTGGGATTGTGGCCACATACATGACTAGACCACCCACACGATGGCATCATTTTAAAAGTTTTTAGTCACTTCTATATTAAAACTTTGTAGATCCATCTTAAATCAAAAACTCTCTTGAATGGCCACTCAACTGTATGCCAAAAAGCAGTTACTTTTTTGGACACTATTCTAATTTCAGGCACCAGTAAATGTCTTCATTTCTACCAAACACCGAAAATTCTACTGTGAAACATGTGATCTGTGGATTAAACTGAGTCTGCATACTCATCAGGACATTTGAAATAACTAAGTCGGTAGAAGAAAAGTCATTTCAAGGAATGTTTAAATACTGATTACATCTTTTATTTTGAAGATAACTCACTGGTAAATTTTTACAGTATTGTCTTTACAGAGAATGTAATGAGAGGGCAATTTTTTTTCTTTGCTGGATATTAAGTTCTTTAATGAGAGAAAACAAAATGACTACATAAAACTTAGTGTGGAACAAGCTGTGCCGAGACTTAATGTTATATTAAAACTGTGAGGTTTCCAATAATCGGCTGAACTTCCCTTTCATCATTGCTTGAGGAAATGGGATATTGCAGGCTACTTTCTATTTGTACATATTTGGATGTGACCTGTGTTTGAGGGGTGGTCATTCAGTAGTAAGACACAATGTACACTCTTCTGTGGACTAGTAGCAACAGTATTAAGGAGAAAGAGATTTTTGTTTCCCAGGACATACTTATTCTAACAAACTATTCTTAGAAGCCTATGAGTGCAGAGCACTCTTATAGGCACTGGAGAAGATAGGAAGAATTTAATTAAGCATAAACTCTTGCCCTCTTGAAAAAGCCTATCATTTTTCATTGGCTTTTATATTAATAAATAACTATCCCGTTTAGAGAAAACTAGGATGAGTGTTGCAGCTTATAATTTAATTTCAGCCGTATTGTTGAGAACTCTGTACTACTCCACTATTGGCAATGATAAAATTGACCCTGATGTTTAGTTGTTGTGTTGACCAGATAGAGAATGTAAGGAGGGAATAGAAAATTTAATAAACACATATTATGTGTCAAGCATTGTGCTAAAGTTGGGATACAAAAACCAGCAATCAAGTCATTCTTCGTCCTCATAGAGCTTATATTTTAATGGCAGAAAGACAATAAATATACAAGTCATGAAAAATGCAGGAAGATGTGAGGATCTGGGGATGGAGAAAGTAAGGTGGCATGGTGTGGAGATATCTTGAAAGTCACATGGAGCCTCAGGTCCAAGCCAGATAATGTGAAAGGTCACCTCTCAGAGCATGGCAGCTTCTACATAAAGGCTAAGGTACTGATGTGTGTATTGGGAAGGAGGTTTGAATTGAGGAGGACAGCCATAGTCGAGTGTATGTGATGTAGAGTTGTCTGGGAAGCAAAGACAAAGAAGTTGCCAGGGAAGAGCTGGAGCCAGCTCAAACATCTGAAGAGAAATGATTTTTAAACTTTCATTTTTAATAATTACCCTTCAGGAATCAGCAAATACTATAAACAGGAGAGGGAAAGAGGACAACTATGATGGTTGAAATAACTATAAACCACATAAATGTCAGTTAATGTAACTCCATGGGCTTAGCTAGAAGAGATGATAGGGACACATTATTTATAGTAATTCCTACTCCCTATTCCCTACTTCACTGAATACATGACCCTCTGAAGATACAAGGTTGTTTAGATGCTTCAGAAGGTAAACTTTGGTACAGATTTATTCTCTCATCATGTTGCCCACCAAAGGAGATTTAAGTTCAGTTCTGTTTATCTTCGCAGAGGCTTATATAGCATGTTATATTATCTCAGGAATTCCTCAGATATCCTCTCGCTATTCCCATTCTTGTCATCTTTTGTCACCATCCCTATTCACAGAATCAAATTCTTTGACACAGATAGTTTCTACATAATCAATGAATGTTTCCCATCTACACATTTTTTAAAATTGGGCTTCCATGTAAAAAAGTAAGAAATGTAGGATAAACTCCTTTTTTATTTCTTTGTAGATAAGTCTGTCTATTTTGATTTTGATTATAGGCATAATCCTATTATCATTTCAGTATTTTTTTTTAAAATTGTTTATGCCTCACTCTATCATGATGATGCTTTCTTGTTTTATTCCAATAGGGATAGAGACTGGACCTATATTTTCATTCCTTTAGGGAACTTCTGACTGAATCAAATCCCTCTACCATTCAACTTAGTCTTAGATAGTTGTTTAAAGCCCTGAGAGAATTCATGTCTGGTCCAAGTTCACACAAATATCTCCTTCCCACCCAGTGTCTCCTTCCTTCCTCCTAACTTGTCCCAGTCTTTTAGCCAGTTTAACTTCTTGACCAATGGAATACTCCTATATCATGGGTTATAGTGTTGGGAGCCTAAATATCAACAGCTCAACTGTTTTTCATGGTCATTTCTGTGATACTTGGGTACTTTGTATATCCTTATATTTTTAATGGTTAGAGAGTTATAAAGTCATTTATTTAGAGGGGGAAGGGACTGTAGGAACAATCTAGGATAACCACCTTATTTTAAAGATGAAGAAAATGATGCCCAGAAAAGTCAAATAGTTTACCCAGTTTACATAAATAGTGTATGCCAGATGTAGATTTTGAACCCTGGCCCTATTTATCTATTCCTGGTACTCTTCCCACTTTATAATTTAATTTAAAAAACTCATTACAAAAAAATCAGAGGATTGGTAAATTTTCATTTCTCCCTTTTCACTTTATCCTAAAATACAAAACATATTCCCTAACCAAATTAACCCCCGATAAATATAGTGTACACATTTAAATCATAAACTGATAAAATATGTAGATCTGGGCACTATATGCCTCTTCTTTCTTCATTCCCTCTCAGAAGTAACATTGAATTATTAGAAATAAGAAACTACAACAATATCTGGGACTTGTAAATTATAATACTTATTATTAAAAGGATACCCTCCTTTTTCAGGTCCCTTAAAAAAAAAGTTATCCTTCATGATGATTTCCACAGTTTAAACAAGCATCACATTTATGTTTTCCCAGCCCAAAGACCAAGAAGAAGCTTCCAAGGATTCTTTCATTTCCCAGGGCCATAATCATCAATATCATGATTTATTATATATGTTAAATAAAGTATACATTTACCTTTTCTTTTTCTTCATCACAATGTAATCCATCTCCCAATTCCTGGCATTCTCATTGTCTCTCATGTATGAAATATTGTCCCACCTTCCTCTTTCTTGATTTCTCTGTCTTTTTTCAAGTCCCAGTTAAAATACTACTTTCCATCAGAAGCTTTTACCAATCCCTCAATTCCAGTTTTTTCTCAGTTGACTATTTCTTATTTGTCCTGCATAAAGCTTGTTTTTATGTAGTTATTTGAACATTATCTGCCCTATTCAATTGTGAGCTTCTCAAGGATAGGGACTGTCTTAGGTCTGTTTTTTTTTGTATTCCCAGTGCTTAATATAATGCCTGGCAGTAGTAGGTGCTGATTAGCTGTTTTTATTGACTAACATGAATTGAAGTTGGAGGGCTCCTACAATTTCTAAATTGTATTTTAACTTGGAACAAATAATTTCCATCTGGTCCCTACGTGTTCCCCACTCTTGAAAATGTTTTTATCCTGCAAAATCCACAAGAACAATATCAGAACTCCTCAGTGGGATTCTCCAGATATGGCAGACTCTGTATTCTTTTCATATTGCCCCACTTAAGAAAGATATATCCCAGGAACTGTTCTAGTATTTTAAATATTTCCTCCCAAAATATTTTATTTGTTCTCCCTATCTCTTTCACCATCATTTGGCAGGGTAAGGTTTTCCGCTTATCCAAAAGGGCCTCTAGGACTTACTTCTTTTTATAATGTTTATCACTTTCCTCTACAAAGCCTGACTGTCTCTAAGTAAAAATATATAATAGCTCACCATCATTTTTAATGTTAGTCCTTTGAAAGTCTTAATTTACCTTTTCCTCCAAATCATCTATTTTTTTTTATTTTTTAGAGAAATTTTTCATGGTTACATGATTCATGTTCTTGCTCTCTCTCCCCTCACTCCCCAACCCCCAGTAGCCGACCCACAATTTCACTGGTTTCTTCATGTGTCATCATCAAGACCTATTTTCATCAAAACATTATGGTACTGGCTAAGAGACAGAAGGGAGGATCAGTGTAATAGACTTGGGCTAAGTGACCTCGGCAAGACAGTCTATAATAAACCCAAAGAGCCCAGCTTTTGGGTCAAAAATCCACTATTTGACAAAAACTACTGGGAAAATTGGAAAATAATATGAGAGAGATTAGGTTTAGATCAACATCTTACACCCTACACCAAGATAAATTCAGAATGCGTGAATGATTTGAATATAAAGAAGGAAACTATAAGTAAATTAGGCAAACACAAAATAGTATACTTGTCAGATCTTTGGGAAAGGAAAGATTCTAAAACCAAGCAAGAGTTAGAAAAAATTACAAAATGTAAAATAAATAATTTTGATGATATTAAATTGAGAAGTTTTTGTACAAACAAAACTAATGCAACCAAAAATAGAAGGGAATCAACAAAATTGGGTAAAATCTTTATAACAAAAAACTCTGACAAAAGTCTAATTACTCAAATTAATAAGGAGCTAAATCAATTGTACTAAAAATCAAGCCATTCCCCAGCTGATAAATGGGCAAGGGATATGAATAGGCAATTTTCAGATAAAGAAATCAAAACTATCAATAAGCTCATGAGAAAGTGTTCTAAATCTCTTATAATTAGAGAAATGCAAATCAAAACAACTCTGAGGTAACACCTCACACCTAGAAGATTAACTAACATGACAGCAAAGGAAAGTGGTGAATGTTGGTGGGGATGTGTCAAAATTGGGACATTAATGCATTGCTGGTAGAGTTGTGAAATGATCCAACCATTCTGGATAGCAATTTGAAACTATGCCCAAAGGGCTTTAAAAAAAAATGTCCGCCTTTTGATCCAGCCATACCTCTACTGGGTTTATACCTGAAAGAGATAATAAGGAAAAATACTTGTACAAAAATATTTATAGCTGTGCTCTTTGTGGTGGCAAAAATTTGGAAAAATGAAGGAATGTCCTTTGATTGGGGAATGGCTGAACAAATTGTGGTATATGCTGGTTATGGAATACTATTGTGCTCAAAGGAATAATGAACTGGAGTAATTCCAACTGGAATGACCTCTAGGAACATTGATGCAGAGTGAAAGGAGCAGAGACAGGAGAACATTTTTCACAGAGTCTGATACACTGTGGTACAATCGAACATAACGCACTTCTCTACTAGCAGCAATGCAAGGATCCAGAGTAATTCTGAGGAACTTATGAGAAGGAAAACTAGCCACATTTGGAGGAAGCATTGTGGGAGTAGAAACACAGAAGAAAAACAACTGCTTGAACACATGGGTTGATGGGGATATTATTGGGGACGGAGATGCTAAATGATAACTCTAGTGCGACTATCAATAATAGGGAAGTAGATCTTGATCAATGATACATGTAAAACCCAGTGGAATTGTATGTTGGCTATGTGGGGTGGGGGAGTTTAGGGGAGAGGGAAAGAACATGAAACATGTAACTATCGGGAAATATTCAAAATAAAAAATTTAAATTAAAAAAAACCAATATTGAACTGATTCAAACATAGGAGTAAAGTTCATATATTAATCCTGAATGAGCAGGCTAATAAACATATAATAACCCCCTCCCAAACATGAACAAAGCATGAGATTATTGTCTTTACCAAAATGTTTTCTCACATCTCTGAATCTATTCCTCACTCCTCATTCACCGCAGAGCTCGTGACTCCAATTCTATTTTACTAAAATAAAAGCAAAACAAATAACCCAAAACCAAAAATTTATATGTGAAAGAGTTCGAAAGAACATAATAGTTTTCTTCAAGTATTTGAACATCCTTCAGGTGGGAGTTATCTTTTTCTGCTTGGTGCCCAACGAGCAAAATTAGGGATAAATGAAAGTCCAGAGGGAATTGGATTTTAGCTTCATATAAGGGGGAAAAACCTTGAGAATGTTAGCTTATTAAAAGCATAATGGACTCCAGAAGACAGTGAATTTCCCATTGCTGAATATCTAAGCAGAGACTAGATTGCCACTTGTAAAGGGTTTTTTAAAAGGCATTCTTGTTTCAGATTGGACTTGAAGACTTTGAAATCTCTTCCATTTTAGAGATTCTGTGGTTCTCTGGTCAGCCCATTTTGAATTGTTAGTTATGTGTTATATGTAGTTTTTTTTAATGTACCAATGAATAAGTATTCATTTTTGTTCTTTGAAGTACAGTATTGAGTTGGATGTGAGTAATATTATTCTCATGATTTTCATGGGATCTAAGTTAGAGCTAGAATCAACTTCACAGTCTAACAATCCCAGGCCCATAATTTTACAGATCAAGAAACAAAAGCCATAGGATATTACGTGATCTGCCCAAGGCACACAGGTAATAAAGCAGAAGAGGTGTTAGTTTTTATATGTATTTTGCCCTTCCCTTCGTATTGACTGGAAGCAGCACAGGGGGATTTGGTGGGGGTGGAAATTAATAGATGCAAGATGCAACAAGGAATTTCTATGGTTTTATTTGACCTCTTTAAAAATAGAGGATAGGGAGCCACATATTTTGAATTGTGATTCCAAACTTGTATCCAAATTTGCCTTGTGACCTTGGGCAAAACTCTAGGCATATCTACATCTGTTTTGTCAACTGTAAAATCAATGATAGTAATTCCTGCTTTGTGGATGTTGTTTGGATTTAGCTGATGAATAAATTGTAAAATGATTCGAAAAGATCCATTGCAACATGAATGTTAAGTGTGTTTTATACTAATGCTCAGTGGCTTGAAGAATTAGATATGTGTAAGCTTCAGTTTAAACTCTTTGGGCTTAATCATTCTGAAGGAATGGGACATCCTATTCAATCAATACAAAGAGAAATAGAAATTGCCCTTTGAAACAGCATATGACAGAACAGTAGAATCCTGTGAAAATATTTGAGAAATGAGGGCACAGATATGATTTGTGATTACAAAATCCTCAGAAGAGTTTTGGATTTTTTTAAGTTCTTGTTACGCACGAATGGTCCAGTCAATGAGGATGTATCTTTCTATGTGCCCAACCATGTGCTAGGTACTATGGGAGGATAATTCCCTATGTTCCTGCAAAAACTCAGCTCAAGAGATGCCTTTCCCCATTCCCCTAGCAACTTGTGTATCCCCTTCAAAATTACCTTGTCTAAAATGACTAATGTTGAAAAATGTTTTACATGATTGCACATGTAAATTCAATATTAGATTGCTTACTGTCTTAGGGAGATAAGGAGGCTAAGGGGGGCAATAATTTGGAACTCAGAATTTAAAAATAAACAAATGTTTAAAATTTTTTCTTGTCTATGTATTTATGTGTCTACATATTATGTATGCATGTTTATGTTTTAATATATTTATGTGTATATATTACCTTATATGTTGCCTTTCCTTATAAACCAAAAATTCTTTATCATTTTTGTGTTCTGGATCCCTCATCAGAATAATGTTTTTAAATGTATAAAAAACAAAATTCTTGGTGTTACAAGGGAATCCAATTATATTGAAATACAGTTTTCCACTTGAAAAAATAATATACCCTTAAGTTTTGTGACAGTGCTATTGACTATAAAATACTTAAAGGGAAGACTAATTAATTTTCCTCTTTATACCTTCCCTTCCTACCATATTTCCTGGAACATAGGAAGAAAGAGATCTGAGCCTTTGATCTAAATAACATAGGGAACCCCTGGATAAATACACTTTCCCCTACCATTTAAGGTCTAGAACCTTCTGTGCAAGTGATAGTCCTAGAGAATTATTCAGGATAGTGAAAGTTTGAGGGATTTGCCTAGGGTCACATAGCCACTATGTCTGAAGCCCACACTCTATTTACTGTTACTGCACATTACTTCTCACAGGGGGAATTTAATTAACACTTTTTATTAATTGAACAGATAATATGAGGAAATAAATATAAAACTAATGTAAGGAAATCTGTCATCAAGGTCACAGTTTATTTCAAAATTTAAGACAGATATGAAATGAAAATGAAAAACAACAATAGTGTATATATGTACTAAATTATACAATGAAGAATGCAATGCTGATAATTTTAAAATAAAAAAATTCATGAAGAGACTTGGAAACAAATGGGACTTTTTAATCATGGGACTTATAGTTATATAGTTAAAATTAACATTAGCATTTTAAAACAAGCTAAATAATGGTGTTCATGGTCTCGCATAATTCCTTATTTTTTTATCTGCATTTATTTTGGTTTACTTTTTATTTTTATTAATTCCTAAATTCCTAGTAAATTATTTTTTTTTAAGTATGGAATGCTGATGATGTTCAGAAATAGAAGGATCACTAAGAAATAAAATCAAGCTTATGTTTTAATGCCCTCCCTCCTGCCAGCAAACAGTTGTTGAAATTAGGAAGTTAAGGGTTTGGAGGTGAGGGTAAGGAGCAAGGATGAAGAAAGAGAATGAAATGGTCTGAGACTATGATAGGGATCTCCACGAGGACAGCTGTATCCTATGTGGTTAATAAAGCAGTATGAGTCAAATGCAAAAATAATGACATTACTTTTCATTCCTTATGGCTATTAAATTGCCATAAATCCAACAGCTTGTTGAGTAGTGTGGAAAACAACACAAATCTAGGATTCTGGTTATTTAGAATCTCTTTTGGGCAGCATTACTCTTTTATGGTGTGACATTAAATAAATCTCTTCCTCTCTCCCGGTCTCAGTTCACTCATCTGTAAAATGATGGAGTTGGACTCAGAGATTCCTTCTAGTACTAAAAATCCTATAATATCATACATGATCATTGTCAGTGAAATTTCAGTGAGTAGGTGAGATTTAAGTTGCACCTTTGAAGAATGGATAGGATTGGAAAGGTAGAGATGGGAGGGACATTTGGAGGGCAGGAAGAAAGGAAAATTCCATATTCCAGGAAGAAAGGAAATATAAGCAAATTCAGAGGTTTGTTTTTTCTTCTGGAGAGTTGGAATATAACAGGTGATGATGTTAGATGAATAGGATGAGACCAAATTTTGGAGGGTCTTAAAAGACAGTTTTATAATGCAGTGGGGAGGGACATGCTGGAATATTTGTTTTATTAATCCATCTAGTATATATAGACCAAGCCCCTTGAAAAATCTGGCAATAGCAACTGACCATGAAAATTATTTCTTAGGTAAATACTTATTTACAAGTGTTGTGATGCCATTGGTGAGCAGACCTTTAACTATGTCTGCATGGATGGGCATTTATCATGAGTCAGTAGCATCCTTTATGAAGCTTGTTTTTGTTACAATTATTTCCATTTCCAACTGATAAGCACCAGCTAGATTAGCTTGAAGCTTTAGAGTGATCAAAATATTAGTGAGAACCCACCACCAATAAATTATCAGAAGTCAGTGTAGTTAATTTCTGTGTTGCTACGGTAACTGGAGGATTTAGAAAGAACAGTGGAGCAGCATATTTTGCCAGTAGTACTTTGTAATTGTTGAAGATTTGTGGTTCCATTTATAACAGTACATTTCCAAAGTTGAAGAAACAGAGGGAAATGTGGTCCTCTTTCCTGGAACATTTTGAGGACGATGTGCTTGGTTGGTTTTTATTTTATCCCCTTTACATTGAAGAAGCCACATGTGTGAGAGCTTGGGTTCTGACAAATTCATCAGGTTCCTTCTTTTCATTACAAATGCCAGTCTGGTGGTTGAATTGTTACAACTATTGCTTCTGGCTTCTCATCGTGATTTTGAACTTTCCATCTTCTATCCTGCTTTCTGGTTCAATGCCTTCTTTGGGAAACATGTCCTTTATTTCCCAGTTTCTCTGCTCTACTTCTCAGACTGGAGGGGATTGCTCATTAATATGACCATCAAGCGACATTACAGGCCTAAGGAACTTTGGGATTCTCAGGCATTTGCTTCATCTTTGACATCATTTGGAACAAGCTAAGAGGTCACTGGTTTCCCTCACACTGTCCTGACAGCTTAATTTTCTCACCAGACTTTCAGTATTGGATTCAGCTCAATGGGAACTTTAGTGCCCTGCATTCTCAGATCTGTCTTGCCTGCAAGCACTTGATTCCATACCATTTCAGAAGTCTTAAACTTCACAGGAACAGAGTAAAAGCTGGTCACTCAGGTGATACAAGAGCAATTTTCACACTTCTCTCTGGCGTGAAGGAAAACCGACCTTGCCCTGGACTTCAATACATGACAGAAAGGAATGTGAGCTACCTAGGAAGTGATTCCCAACTCTGGTTTCAGTTGTCTGATTTGATTTCCAGTTTGCTAGTCCCTTTAGCTTTAAATGCTCCCCAATTGTTGCACATATCCCTATTTATTTGTATATATTATATATTTATTTATTTATATGTACATATCTCATATCCTATCATAGAATGCAGGCCTCTGCCAGGCAACAGACTCTTTATTTTGTCTTTGTATCACTACTTAACATAATACCTGGAATTTCATATTCATAAATATTTATTCATTGATTATTTTGATGGTTACTCCAAAATTCCCAGAAAAAAGAAACCAAACAATATAAAATATAATTAATCTTGAAAATCATTGTGTCATATGGCATTTCAAACAAACCACAGTAGGCTTTTTATCTCAAAAAAGGGGGAGGGTGATGAGAGACATACTGGCCCAAATAATCATTTTCATGTGAATGCTATTAAAGAAGCATTTTAATGAGTACTCTCAACCTACTAGTTGAGGGATCCTGGAAAAGGCATTCAATTTTACTGGACCTCAGTCTCCTCATCTGTAAAGTGAAGATATTGGGTGTGATAACCCTGAGGACTCTTCTAGCTCTAAATCTATAATGCTAACATCCCATGATCTCCTAGTAGAAGAGAAACAATGCCTCAAAGACTGAGATTTTATTGATGTAAGAGAGAGTTTTAAAAGCTTTTTTTTTATGTTACATGGGCCCCACTGGCCATCTAGCAAAGCCAAAGGATGCTTTCTGAGAAAAATGGTTTTAAATTCATAAAATACATAAAATTACAAAAAAAGAGATGTAAAAAGTTACCAAAATTAAAAAAAAAAACCTTTATGGAATCCAAGTTAAGAACCCTTGGTTCCCTCCCCAACAGAATCAAAATCCATTTTAAACTGAAAGTCTTAAAGGAATGCTTGGGGCCTATAGAACCTAAATGACTTGCCAATGATCACAGAACTATGAAGTGTCACAAGACAATACTTTAAACCTGGCCTTCATGATTCCAAATTCAGCACCTTATTCTATATTAAAATATCCATTTTCTTACAATAACTCTTCATTTTAAGTATTCTAATAATTTATGAGATCTTGAAAAGTAGGTGACAACTATATAAGGGGTAGCAGGGCAACTGAGGAGAACCACAATTTAAGAGTTTAATTTCTTTTTAAAATGTTATGGAGAAAAACTGACTTTAGAAAACTGATTTTAGAAAAAAACCTATTAGAATCTCTTAAGTGGGTTGGATTTCCTTTGCACAAAACTCCTGTGTTAGAATATCAAGTTTTGATCATTTCTGCACACTTTCATTCATTCAAGAGAAGTCTTGGAAATATCAGTGTGGTGTGATGTTAAAGTTGAAGGGTAAGGCTTGGCTGTTAGAAGAGAGCCTTCATGGCACCAATGACATAAGTCATTCTTGAACATAGAATTTCATGATATCTTTAAAGTATTAATAGTGCTCTGCTTTTCATTTGCTTGTTGTTACATTTACAAATAATTCATGTGACTTTGGGTTTATATCTTCAGTGCCTAGCCCAGTATCTGGTATATGGTAGATGCTAGGTAAATGCTTTTTATTTGATTGATGGACAGTTGGCCGTATATTCAGAAATCTTGCACTTCCAAATATAAACACCCAGTGCAGCAGAACAGGGAGAGCAATGATTTTCAGGATGATTGAAGTTAACCCAACATTTGGAAGGGTGTGGGACCATGCTGCCAGAACATTAAACAAGATTCAAAAAATCAACCAGGACTCATAAGTCAGTGAATGGCAGTGGCCTTTTAACTTTGATGTTAAAAATGATTTTTTCCCTCCTACCTCAGAGCATAACTATTTTCACTTCACAGTATAATATACAAGGAGAAGTTCTTGCTTAAGGAATGGAATGTTGGAATGCCTTATTTAAATAAAATGGTTTGATTAATGTCATTTATTTAAATTACTAGAAAAATCATCCTGACATTCTTTCTGTATTCCCAGTGTTGAACCAACTATATTCAATATTCCTAGGCTTGAACATACTATATTTAAATTGCCATCTAAAGTTTTAGAAGTGAAGTGTCACCACCAAGAATATCAAACAAAAAGAAAATTTGCTTAAAGTAGATAAGGTAGCTAAGAACCAGGAGAGATCATTCAAAGAAAATCACACAGTAATTGTCCTTTGTTTAAAGTAGATAGTTATGCAGATTAGGATGTAGTAGATAATTTTGTTGCAGACTTTTTTTTTATTTTACAACCTAATTTGATATTGTCCTAGAAAGATGTACCTTTGAATATTTAACAAAAGCAACAATGCCTTGGAATAGATGACATTAAAAGTATTACTTTTGCATAATTTATGTTCATTGACGGCTATCCCCTGCTTCACTTCATCACCAGCTTACAGGGAGATTGCTAGATGTTTCAAATCTCATTAAGCTATTTATTCATTGTAATGAATGATTTTAATGTACTGCATTAGGGTTATGCCACACTGCACTGTTAAAAGAATCCATCTTACAGTACACATTTTAATGTTTGCAGCCAAATTAATACCTTTATTATTGTCTCAATGGTTGAGTGGACACTGTTTGTAAATTAATCATTCTTGTGTCTGTTCATCCCCTCCTCCTATAGCAGAGATTGCAGTGCCTTGCTTCTTTGATAGAGTTATAATCTTCTACCCATCCTGGTTTTTCCGTAAAAGTGCATTATCTGAGCCTGGTAATCACATGTCATTCAGCAGGTGCCAAATTCACAAAAGAATAGGCATTTCTTACCACTTTCCAGAAACTACAACTGACTTCTGGACTATAATCCACAATTTTGTTCTTCTTCCCTCCCACCCACCAATACCTTCCCTTCTCAAAATCCTTCAAAACGTCGTTGGCATGTTGCAACGACAGGAAGATAATATCTTTGGGAAGGCTAGAAGGCAGTTCTAATAAAAAGCTGTCATTCACAAATCCAGATCCACTTTCACACTATATGCATTTTAAAGAACATATGAACTGTTAAATGGGACAATCTGGGCAACTTTTGAAGATTTCAAGTTAGGTTTGATTTTTTTGTAGAGTGTGTGTATGTGTGTGTTTGGTTGAAATAGCAAAGGGGCTCATTAGTGCTTTTAGCAGTGAAAGTTATTCATTTATCTAAGTTAATACAATACCTTTCCTGACTACTCTCATATCAGAACTATTCTTCCAAAAAGAAAAAGAAAAGAAAAATATTGCAATTTCCAAGAAGGAAATTATATATGTGTGTGTATGAGTTATATACATATGTGTGTATAGGTAGATGGACATATGTGTGCATGTGTGAGTACACACATACACATATATTTATACATATACACACGGGGTCTATATGAGTCTCTATTTACATATATATGGGGTTTATATGGAATTTATAGAATAGAATCATGGAAAATATCATCTCTAATTCTGGCAAACTATTGCAAAGCATCGGCTCTAAAGTATATATCCTCTGGTCACCAGCTGAATAGAGCAGATTGGAAATCTAAGCATTAGTTTGCCAGGGAAAGGTTTGGCATATCTTGGAATGGAACAAATCTTAAATTAGGAGAAAAAGTGAAAGAAGAGGGGCAGGCAGGACACATCTATGCTCAGAGAAGTAATTGTCAAGTATGGAGTTTCTGTGCTTTCTTTCTAATTTGTCTTTCTAAGAAACAGTGCTGAATCTTTTGCTCAAAGGTCACTGGGCCAGTAGTGATCATCGCTGGCTATCTGTGCAGATGATATCACCAGTACCCAATCATGAGCTTCCATTTTATAACATAAGAGAGAAAACAGGTTCTTGGGGGAAAAGTAAATGTAGACAATTATTTTAGGCTTGTTTTGGACTGTGTGGAAATAATTAGCACATCACATAACATATCTGCAATAACTTGAAATAAACAGCAACAGCCACTTAGAGGATTTTTAGGTGTAAAGGGAGAAAACAAGCTGGCTTCAAAAGAGAAAGGCAACCTACTCTCATATAATCCCTTTTTTTGCCATGTGGAACCTAGTTTATAAGAAAAGTGAGAATAAAGGTAGTCCAGTGGCTCAGAAATAATTATATAGCAATTTACCAAATTATACTTACTGTATTATTTATAGGCAATAACTCCTAGCCCTAGAAGCCCCCAGTTTCAATACTCAGAGGTACCTCTCCATTGTAATGAAGGTGAATTGTTGCCTTTATTTTTTGCCTCTGAGGCAATAAGCAACAGGGGAAGAATTTAATTAGAAAAGGTCCCTTCCTTCTAATTCCATATTCTTATGAATTGCTTATATGTCTCACATACTATTTGACCCTCTCCTCTCTCCTCTCTCTCCTCCTTCTCTATACATATATAATACATAAACTTATTTATATACACCATATGCAGCAGTTAGGTGGTGCAGTGGATAGAGTATTGGACATAGAGTCAGAAAGACTCATCTTCCTGAGTTCAAATCCTGCCTTAGACATTTACTAGACTTGTGTAAGTGACCCTGAATAAGTCACTTAGCCCTGTTTGCCTCAGTTTCCCCATCAATAAAATGATCTGGAGAAGGAAATGGCAAACCACTGTTGTATCTTTGCCAAAGAAACCCCAGATGGGGTCTTGAAGAGTCAGATATAATTGGAACAAAC
The DNA here is from genome assembly GCF_016433145.1 of Gracilinanus agilis. Taxonomy (NCBI): domain Eukaryota; kingdom Metazoa; phylum Chordata; class Mammalia; order Didelphimorphia; family Didelphidae; genus Gracilinanus; species Gracilinanus agilis. Next base: position 260,237,960 of record NC_058131.1, read on the forward strand.
AGTTAATAGCATATATATGTATGTGTGTATAAAGACACATGAATACATATGTAGATGTGCATATATGCAGGGAAATCACCTCTGATACTCATACCCCCTCAGCACACCTTGACTCTGGGGAACATTCCTCACTCCTTTTGGAGAGAGTGCATGGTAAACACTGGCTCTCTCTTTCCAGATTCTCCACCTTTTAAAGAGGGCACCTAGAGATATTCTCATCATTTCCTGCCTGGTTGCTCTCCTGAACTCCACAAGCTCCAGAAACTCTTCATCCATTTCGACTTTGAAACTCATACTTCTTCAGACCACCCCTCACCCCAGCTCCAGGACTTCATCATGCATGGGATAAAGGGCAACACCATCATTTCAGTCTCTCAGTCTTGAAACTTAGGGGGTCATCCTTGATAGCTCACTATCTTTCCTCCCCCATACCCAAGCTTTTCCCAAAGCCTGTTGATTTCACATTTGCAACTTCTCTTGAATATGCTCCTATTTTTCCTCTAGCTCTACCACCACTCTAGGGTAGGTCTTCATTCCTACAATAACCTACCAGTGGGAAAACTTGCTTCAAGTCTCTCTCCATGCCAGATCATTCAACATTTAGCCCTAACGAGGCTTTTCCCCAAACATAGATATGGTCATATCACCCTATATCCTCCACTCAATAAACTGTAGTAGCTTTTTATTGACTCTAGAAAAGAATGTAAAATACTCACTTTGACACTGAAAACTTTTCATAGCCTAACCCTCTCCTACCTTTCCAGTCTTCTGACACTTTATAGCCTAATAATTATTCTTCAATCCAATGACACTGCTCTTCTGACTGTTCCACCAACAAAATGCTCTATATCTCTACTCCAGGCATTTTTTTCTGACTCTAACTGGAATAGTCTTTATCCTCAAATCCAATTACTGACCTCCCTGGCATCTTTTACATTCCAACTAAAATCCCACTTTCTATAGGAAGACTTCCCCAGTCTCTTAATTCCAGTATTTTCCCTTTTTAATTCTTTTCTATTTACCCTTTATAACAGCTTGCTCTGTATACATGTGTTTGTCTGTTATTTCTCCTATTCGATTATAAGCTCCTTGAAGGCAAGGACTGTCTTTTGCCCCTTTTTTGTATCCCCCAAATTTAGCACAGTTCTGGCACATAGTAGGCCCATAGTAAATATTTACTAAATTGAAATGTAGGAGATAACCGCTGAGCTGTGTCTTGATAGAAGTTAGGAATTCCAAAAAGTGGAGGAATAAAGGAAAAATAGTATAGTCATGTTTGGAAGAAAACCTTTGCAAAGTAATAGAGGTAGAAAATGAAATATTGTATATGAGGAACAGCAAGCTTGGAAGGCAGTACAGCTGGACCAAGAGTGTGAAAGAGAGTTATAAATTAAGATCATAGATGTAGGTGGGATCCAGATTGTAGAGGGCCTTACATGTCAAGCTAAGTAGTTTGTATTTTATCCTAAAGGCATTAAAGATTAAAGATTTTTAAATGGAGGGTGGAGGTGGGTGGGTGATATGATAAGTTATGTGTTTTAGGAATATTAATTTCACAGCTGTGTGGATGGAGGATGGATTGGGGAGGGAAGAGAAGATATTTACACCCCATATATTAACTGTGTAATCCAAGGTACCTAATGCAATTTTCAAGCTACATTATATTTAATTACCTTCTCTACGGAGGATTTATAGAAAGCCGTGGACAAGAATCACACAGAATTAGAAGGCATAGATGGGTTGTGACCCACACAGGTGGAGGGAGAGCACATATCATTGCAAGCTCAGATCCATAGAAATGTTATATTAATTATGAGATTCATGCTCTATTTAAATATGATTTAGGTACTATTTTTAGATTTCATTGCCTATTTTTGACCTTTCTTATACTGATATGTTTTCTCCTGCTCAAATTTTCCTGAAGTACTTTTTTTCTTTCTCTTTGCTCCTTCACCTCCCTAATCTGTGATCTACTTATATGTGCAGAGATCCTGTCCCTCCTAATAAAATATAAATTCCTTAAGGCAAGGGTCAGTGTTATATTTGTCTTCCTATCCTTTGGGCCAACAACTTGAAATTGGTGGCATTTAATGAATATCTTTCTTGAGTAATATGAAATAAGAGTAGAAAAGTAAGATTACATTTTGAGGGTTTTGAATGTCAGTCAAAGAAATTTGAAATTTATACAGTAAGTAATAGGTTGAAAACACTGTAGATTTCTGAGGAAAAAGAGTAACTTGAGCACAACCCTAGATAAAAAAAAATAGGTTAACCTGAAAACTGATTGAAGTTTAGATTTAGAGAGTGGAAGTAGAAAACTCATTAAGAATATAGTCCAAATATTCTGTATGGGTGGTATATCTGCATGTGTATTATAGCATGTGGTCTTTATCGATAATCCTGTGAGGAAGGAAAGACAAGTATTGCTGTCATACACTAGGACAAAATGCTAGACCTGGAATCAAGAGGACTTGAGTTCAAATGTGTTCTCAGGCATTTACTAGTTGTGTGAACTAGGGTAAGTCATTTAAATTCTCTCTCTTAGTCCTGGAACTCTCTCCTTTCTCCACTATAGTTATTTACCTCCGTGGCTTCTTTTATGATCCCACTAAAAATCCACCTTCTACAGGAAACTTTTCCCAGCCCCTGCTCATTCTAATACTTTCCTCTCTTAATTATTTCCTACTTAACCTATATGTAACTTGCTTTACCTTTCTTTGTTTGCAAGTTGTCTTTCCTGTTAGATTGCAAGCTCCTTGAAGCAGAACTTGTCTTTTGCTTCTTTTTTTTATCCTCAGTACTTAGCACATAATAGATGATTATTCATTGATTGCCTCAGTTTCCTTTTTCTATAAAATGGAGATAATAGTAGCACCTATTCCCTAGGGTTATTGTGAGAATAAGAACAAACCAACATTTTTAAAGTGCTTTGCAATTCTTACAATGCTATAAACATGCTAGATATTGTTATTGTTACTCTTCCCATTATACAGATGAGGAAACTAACATTCAAAGAAGTTAACACTCAAAATAACACAGTAAATAAATGTCTCATCTTCATTCAGAACAGAGCCAGGGAAATAGCTGCTGCACCAGACAACGTTCTTGATTGCTACGGTTCTTGTTGTGGCAGGTACTTCCTGCTATAATGGAGGAAGGAGGTAGAAGCAATACCCCCCACAATTTCTTGAACCTAGCAGGTGTCAGAAATGGCATGAGATGAAGTATTTTCCAATGATGAAGATGGAGAAGTTTATCCAACCCACCAACCTGACCAAAGCTTGCTTTTGCTTTTGTGCCAACTTTCATGATATATTCTTTATTTAGTAACCACTACCAAAGGTCAGAGATCATCACAGAGCCCTTCTACCTCCCTGTCTTTGCAATGTTAAGCGAGTCTGGTCAAACATTTGTGTGTCAAATACATGAATCAGCATCAAGGAAGGAAAATGTTCCAAGAAACTTTATTAGGAGGAAATGGAAACCATCAGGTTTTTTTTTTTTGCTTGGGTACCTGCAGAATGCATTACATTTGACAACTGCAGCTTATTTTAAAAAAATAAAAAAGGAAAGGTCCAGGTGCAAGCAGGTGGCCCCACTGGCTTGTTGACAGAAGCCTGCAGGGAATTACAACAGTTTTCAATGGTGACTGATTAGCTATGGCACCTTTTGTCACTTTCTGTAATGGACTAGAATGACAACCTCCTGTGTCCCATAAAAAACCAGTCACTCCTCCATATCGGACTTCAGAAGTAGTGAAATGAATTTTCTACAAATCTGAAAACTTCTTATAATCTTTCAGGACAATTTTCTTGTGGCACCTGATAGAAAAAGAAACAATGACTCATTCTTAAATACATACGTGTGTGTATATGTATGTATACATACATATGTACATATATATGTGCATATACACAGATACATACAGAAAGGGGGGAGAGACAGTAAAAGATGAAAAAACAAGAGGGAATGAGAAATAGAAGAGAGGGGCTGAGAGAGTAAAGGGGAGAAGAGAGAGAAGATAGAGAAATAGAGAATGAAAGTGAGAGAAACAATTAGAGAAAGAATTAATGTGGTGAAGACCTAGCTTTCAGTGCCACTTCTAACGTATATTGGCTCTGCAACCTTAGACAAATTATTTAACTCCTCAGTGTGCCTAGGCCATTTTCTAAGACTACAAATGACTATGAATGGCAGAAGAGTTCCTGATCAGCCTTGATAAATGAATTTTTCTCACTATCCCCATATTGGAAAAATTACAGGTCTGAAAAAAATTATATATACACATCCCATCAGTGAATTCTTGCCAGGTATGTAAAATTCATCCATCATACCATACTTTGCCCCCTGGGGAACATAAGCAGATCATTCCCTCTGAAAATTGTGAAAATGTGCTCCACATGGACAGAGCTACCTCATAGTCAATAGGATGTGAGAAACAGTAGAAGGATATCTCCTTATTCTCTACCCATGAATCCTGTCTCCAATTTGACCTTAATGAAGAAGCCCTTGGAATCATCTTCCTTGGAAAGCACCAAAAAATGGGACATTAAAAGAGTTTATATCTCAGAATCTATTTCTCTTAGAAATATAAGTATGTTAGATTCTCGTGGCCCCATTTATCAGAATAGTATTTATAGGCTAAAGGAAAAATGCATGCTCTAAAATATTTTTATATATTGCACAATTCAATGTGCATATTGATGATTACAGTATGTACAGAAGATGAAAGTGTCTCATTTTTTCACTTCTTTTCAGTATTTTTATATAGGCTATTTGAAATCTTAAATTATTATTTTTTACAAGGATGTAAAGTTTAAATGTGATATTAATGGGATTTCCTCATTATAAACCAGAGAGGTGAGTTCAATATTCTTTTCATGTTGTATCTTTAGAATCTTATAGTTCAATGTTACCTTGTACCCCAGGTGTCAAATCTTATTAATGTACTGAAAAAAGGCAATGGGATGTGTGGAAAGAGGATCATTCCTTTCAGTCAGTAAGAACTGAATTCATTCTTGCCTTTGATTAGTTTTGTGATGCTGAGTAAATTTCTTAAAGTTTGAGTAATACTGGGCATTTCTCTTATAAATTACAGTTAAGTTATTCAGCCACATTGGTGGAGAGGGTTTCCATACCCCTAAATATATCCACTTAATTAAGTCACACGTCCAGAATAATGTTGTTACTATTACTGTTACCATTTCTGTTTACTACAACCATCGTCACCACTACATATTATTAACAAGAAGTACTGCAATTTACTGATGAGATATAGAAATATCTCTAGTTTCCCAGTGGAGTTTTCCATTTATTTAATTCTATACTTAGATCAAGATGGAATGTATCACAAGCACATCTTCCCTCAGTACTCAAATTTCCATGAGGAGCAGAAGTTCATCATATGCTTTCATTTTGGAAGCAGAATCTATTCCGTATGTTTAGTTATGGTGAACTATTGTACTAGAATGTATGGAGCACTGATATTATTTTACTGAGAACCAAGTTTCTTGAATATTAAAATTAACCTTTTTAATAACAAAAATGATATAGTCCATTGAAGTAGGATTGGATTTATCTTATGACAGTTCTTGTCATGGCCTTGAGTATTTATTGAGTAGTTTTAAAAGTTCATTAAACTCAAGAGATTAAATATTGCCCCGAGCAGTGTCCCATAAAAGAGAAAATATGGTCTTATTACTTGGTAAAATGTTGTGCTATGCTGTTAATTTAACTCCCCTGAGTTCTCATCTTCTGATTCAAAAGACATTTCCCAATGCTGTTAAATTTGACATTTTCAAAGAAACTCAGACTGTTTCTCCCAGCATTCACCAGCAACTCAATATTGTGCATTCATTTTCAGGGTGGAGGAAGGGTAAAAACCTACCCCATGATTCTCTTGAAATGTCAAGTGCATTAGTCTTCTGTTTATACAGCTACCATTTTGCTATGTCACTCTACTTAGTAATGATCAGTTGCCGAACACAAAGACTTTCCATGTGGTTCATGAAGGAAGTGCACGTTGGTGCTATAATATTTACCAAAAGTGAACCAGGGACCACCTGGATGTGGCACCTTCTGGACTGTGGAAAGAACCAGTAAACCAGAGTGTGTGCTTGCAAAATGCCACATGTTGTTCCCTGTCGAGGTTATTCTATGATGATTACCACTTATTTTGTGTTTAATTTCTGACCAAGTTGTTTCCTGCTGTATCTCTGTAGGGATATCATTTTTTATCAGCTTTTTGACCAAAGGGCATTCATTTGCTTCATATAGAAAATTCTTTGTGACATGGACAATGATGTTCTAATTGGTAGACAAAAGGGCTAGCCTAGGGCAGCGTGACAGCTTTCTCTCTTTAGTGGGCAAAAATCTGATGGGAGACTCAATGTTTCAGGAGCAGAGAGGAAAGACATTTTTTATCTGCTGAAACTGTGAGGTGTGTTCATTACCTTACAAGCCCTGCTTTGGAAAGCATAGTTTGGAAGTGGTATTGGCAACACTAACTTATGCAGGCCACGTACTGGAAGGCAGAATTGTATTTACTAGATAGATATAATTATGATGAGTACATTATGCCAGACATTTATTCCCAAAGCCATTTAGCCAGGTATCTAAGTCTCTGAAGAGGTTGGACTAGATGATTTTTAAATTCTATTTAACTGTCCAAATCCAGTGTCTTCTTTTAAAAAAATCATTATGTACCCAGAACTGTGTTGATTTGATAAAAGATATAGCAGAAGTATATGGCACTATCATTGCTTTCGAAGAGTTTATAGTTTTGTTGAATGCATGTTATATGACTAGGAAGCAATATAAAGCTATATTAATTACAAAAGAATACAATCTAGACTCTAAGTTGTATGGAGACTGGGCATTTGTTTTAAATTTGATATCCAAGTCATCCTGAATAAATGACAGTGAATACCATCCAGGTATGTTCTTGGTTGCAAAAAATTTTATAGGCAATTCTGGAATAGTATTTTACTCACGTCACAGGTTCATTTTGACTTGAAAGTTAGGCAATCTAAGTTCAAGCCTTAGCTCTAATACTAACTTGTCATATGGCATTGAATAAGTTACTTCCACCTTCATCATTCATAAAATGAGGATTTTGCCTTAGAAGTTGTCTAAGGGCTCTTCCAGCTTTGATAGTCAATTATTTTTCATGAGGAGAGTGATTTAAATTGATCCACCAAATCTTCAGGGCAGGGTCAGCATCCCTGTTACTTTCTCCTTTATAGGTCTTAAACTAGTAGATTATATTATTTGAATAGTTGTTGAAGCCATTTTGGACATTGTACGAGGTCTTTACTGGTGATGACAATGATTATCTATCCTTCCCATACCCAAAAAGATTCATATCAGAGTTGAAAGAATGTCAGAATAGGAAATGACACATTTAAAACACAGTGGAATTGTGCATTGCCTATGGGAGGGGGTTGGAAGAAGGGGAGGGAAAGAACATGTATCATGCAACCATGGAAAATTGTTCTTAATTAATCAATAAGATAAAATTTAATTTAACTTAAAAATATATTTTAAAAAAGGAATTGAAAAAAATAAAAAGAAAGAATTGGAAGTGACATTAGAGGTCATCTAGTCCAACTTGTGCCTGACCAAAGTATCCCTGATGAATAGTCAACCAGTCTGCAATTGAAGACTTCCAATGATGGAGAACTTACTATTTTTCCATGGCAGTTTACCGAGATAGCTCCAATTGTTAAGATTTTTAAAAATATTATATCAAGCTTAATTCTGCTGCTTTACAAATTCTACCCATTGTTCATTATTAAAAGACCCATCTGGTGATTGAAAGGAAGAGAGAAAGAGTGAATCTAGACACTACCCTTTTCCTGACCAATACTCCAGATGTCAGGACCTCAAGAAAACCTCTTAGTGATTCCTTGTATAAAGAGGTATTTTTGTTTCTGAGATGACAGGTTTTCCTGCATACAACCTTTCTATTAAATGACCATACCTATTTTGACTTCCATATTCAAAGAAAATACCAAGTAGATGTTGCATTTTTAATAATAAATTCATATTCCACTTTACATCCACTGTAATGCAAGCATTCTTCTGTAAGATTTTGTAGCTCTTCTCATTTATAGAATACTCATGTTCCTGCATTAGGATTGAACAGAAATTCAAGTATACATTCCTTATTGTTATTTTCCACATAATTGATTAAGTAATTAGAGAAATGGAAGCTAAATATTCCTATAACATGATTTCTGCATTATTATAGAGTTGTATTCTGGCTTCTGCAGACTGTGCAAGAGACAGGTAAGGGTCAATAGAGTTCTCTGTTAAAATAAATAAATAAATTAAAATTGAAATTCCATTTGAAGACTTAGCACATGTAATTGGAAGGATTGCAGGATGAACTTGGTCTCCTTTCACAGAGTTTAATGATCCATGTCATCAAAGGAGTCACCTGGAACTAGATATATGTATAGGCAGCATTATGTTTTCTAGTTGAGCTGTTGAAATTTGCTTTAATACATGAACTGTGCCCACTGTCAGGAGGTAAGAGGAAAGGAAATATACTCACCATCCTTTACTATTACATCAATTTAATTTTTCTTGGAGAGTAAAAGATAGCAATTAGAGGAAAGATGCAAATGCTCCTACTTCTCTGGCAATTGTTTTCTTCTGGATAGTAATGCATTTTTTAACCTCTAAAATGATTCTGAATTGTGACACAATTTCTGCTGTTTACTTTCATAACCTTTTAACAAATACAGAATAAAATTTCAGAATGAGTCTGGGTACTTATAGATTATCCACCAAAAGAATTTAATCAAGCAATAGTTCATTATGCATTTTCTGGATATTAAAAAAAAATTCTGTTCTGCATCCAAATCCTAGATCCTGAAAAAAATTGCAACTTGGAGAGAGTCCAGACTTCCTGTCTGAGTTTCAAGCCAGAACTTTCATGTCAGATGCTATTACTATTCCTCTACAAGTAATGAATATATTATTTATGTGCATTGTTTTTCTTGTCATAAGCTTTCTGCATAGCATTTTAGACAAAAAAATTATTAGTTTCCTGCTCTAGAAAAATTTTGTCCTGTAGAAATTTTTATTGCTTAGTATGTATTACTTGGGTATAGAAAACTACTAGTCATTCAGAAGTGCAATTAAGTAGAGACAACCAGACAGTCATGGAATCTTGGTTTCTGAAAGTTCTCGAGACCAACTTGACACCAAGTATAGAAAATTTTTCTGTTGCATCCTGACAAAGGTCAATACAACTTCAGTTTGTTCATATAAAAACAAGGACCTACTCACGATTGCATGAAGAAAATGGTACCATTATTGATTAACATTGGTTTATTAGAAGATGATTATTTTATGTTAAACATGTGCCATCTTATCCCCTGCTCTAACCTACTAATCCTAGATTTACATTCTTGAATAGTACAAAATAAGTCTAATTACTCTTTTCTATACCTGCTCTTCAGGAGCAAGCACAAATAATGGAAAGATAAATGGCTTTGAAGTCAGAGGAAATTGGTTTAAATCCTACCCCTACTACTAACAACTTGTGTGATTTTGGCAAGTTCTTTAGGCTTTTGGGCCTCAGTTTCCTCATGTGTAAAAATGTGGAGTTGTACCAAAATGATGTCTGAGGTATCTTCCAGTTCTAATATTTGATTCTATGGATATCTTCATTATTTTCAGCTAGAAATCATAAGTTTTCCTCCAATGTCTTCTCTAAAATAACCCTCTGCAGTTTTTGTCAACATTTATCATTTTTTGCATATATCAGATTCTTCGTTCTACTCATTGCCTTTCTTTAAATACTGTTATAGAGTGTCATTAGTGCAGTGGGGTGAGCTCTGAAGTAGGAGCCAGGGAGTCCTGAGTTTAAATTCAGCCTCAGACCATTACTATCTGTATGACTCTGGGCAAGTCATTTACCCTCTGTTTGCCTCAGTTTTCTCAAACTTAAAATAAGGATAATAATAGCATCTACATACCATAGTTGTTGTGAGGATCAAATGATATCTTATATGTTAGCTGCTTCCCAGAATGCCTGGTATGTAAACAGATACTTAACAAATGCTTGTTCATTTTCTCTACTCATAAAATATAGGACTCAGAATTAGGAAGACTATCAGCAGAATTGGCCATATCAATAATCAAACTAAAAAAAAAATCATGATTATCTCAATAGATGCAGAAAAAGCCTTTGACAAAAATAGAACACCCATTCCTATTAAAAAACACTAGAAAGCATAGGAATAAAAGGGCATTTCCTTAAAATAATAAGTTAGTATCTATCTAAAACCATCAGCAAGTATCATCTTCAATGGGGATAATTTAGAAGGCTTCCCAATAAGATTAGGAATGAAGCAAAGATGTTCTCTAATTAAATAATATTAAATGAATTTATTTATTTTTATTTATATTTATTTTAATATATACATATTTATTTTAAAAATATTTACATTTATTTAATCTAAAATAAATAATTGATATTGTATAAGAAATGCTAGCTTTAGCAATAAGAAAAGAAAAATAAATTGTAGAAGGTAAAGTAAACAATGAGGAAACTCTCACTCTTGGGGAAGATATATTGATATACTTGGAGAATCCTGGAGAATCAACAACAATAACAAAAACAACAAAACAGTTAAAATAATTAATAACATTAGCAGAATTTCAGAATACAAAGTAAAGTTACTTAAATCATCAGCATTTTCATATATCCAACAAAGCCCATCAACAAGAGTCAGTAATTCCATTTAAAATAACTTTAGACAATATAAAATATTTGGGAATCTATTTACCAAAGCATACAGAAGAATTATATCCTCTCATTTTCCAATTCCTTGCTCCCATAAAAATAGCTGCTTTAAATATTTTTTAACATATAGGTCTTTCCCCTGTTTGTTTTTTTAATCCCTTTGGGATACAAACCTAGTAGTAGTATTGCTGGGTCAAAGTGTATGTGCTGTTTAATAGCCCTTTGGGCATAGGTACAAATTGCTTTTAAGATGGTTGAATTGGTCCATAACTCCCCCCAAAATGCATTAGGGTCTCAATTTTCCCACACCCCCCCAAAGCTTTGTAATTTTCCTTTTCTGTCAAAATAGTCAGTTTGGTAATTGTGAAGTGGTAATTCAGAGTTGTTTTAATTTGAATTTCTCAGATTAATAGTGATTTAAAACATCTTTTTTCCCATGCCTATAGATAGATTTAATTATTTAGTCTGAGAACTATCTGTTCATATCCTTTGACCATTTATCAATTGAGAATGAGTTGTATTCTTATACAATAAGATTCATTTCTCTGTGTATTTGAGAAACAAGGCCTTTATACTTGTAAAAACGTTTATTCACTGTTATGATGACTTTGTATTGTTCTCCATCCTATTGCCCCCATCTATTTATCCTTTCCTCTCTCCTTTCATTCTGTCAGTTCTCAAAAATTTTTAGCTTCTTGCCACCATATCCCCCAATTTTCCCTCTTCTGTCAACCTTGTCCTGTTCTCTTATCCCTTTCCTCTCCTACTTTCCTGTAGGGTAATATTCCTGTAGGATACGTTCCTTTGTGTGAGATTGTTCGCCCCTTTCTATTTCTCTCCTCCAACTTCTCCCAATACATTCCTCTTTTTTAACTCCTTAATTTTATTTTTTAGATATCATTCTACCATATTCAACTCATACCCTTGCCTTCTGTCTATGTGTACTACTTCTAACTGGCCCAATAGTGATAGAGTTCTTGGGAGTGACAAGAATCATCTTCCTAAGTATGTAAACAGTTTAACCTTATTGTATGCCATTTGATTGCTCTTCACTATTTACCTTTTTGTGCTTCTCCTGAGCCTTCTACTTGAGAGTCAAATTAATCCATTCAGCTCTGGTCTTTTCATCATGAATGTTTGAAAATCCTCTATTTCATTGAATACTCATTTTTTTCTCCTGGTGGATTATGCTCAGTTCTGCTGGGTAAGTGATTATTGGTTAAAGTCCTAGATCTTTTGCACTCTGAAATATCATATTTCAGAACCTATCATCCTTTAATGTAGAAGCTACTAATTTTATGTTATTTGACTATGACTGCACAATATTTGAATTGCTTCTTTTTGGTTGCTTGCAAAACTTCCTCCTTGACATTGATGTTCTTCAATTCGGTTGGAATATTCCTGAAAGTTCTCCTTTTGAGATCTCTTTCAAGAAGTGATAAATAGATTCTTTCAATTTCTATTTTACCCTCTGGTTCTAGAACAACATGGCAGTTTTTACTGATAATTTTTAATTAATATTTAAACTTTTTGATCATCCAATAATTCTTAGATGATCTCTCCTGAATTTGTTTTCCAATTTAGTTGTTTTTCCAAAGAGATGTTTCAGAATGTATTTTTATTTTTCATTTTATTGACTTTTTCTGATTGTTTCATAGTCAGTAGTTTGCATCTGGACTATTGTACTTTTTAAAGAGTTCTTTTCCTTTGTGAATTTTGTACCTCTTTTTTTTTTTGTTTGGGCAGTTCTGCCTTTTAAGAAGTCCTTTGCCTTAGTGTATCTTTTTTCCATTTAGCCAATCCTGCTTTTTAAGGATTTCTTCTCTTTAATGGATTTTTATGTCTCAATAATTGTTCTATTCTGTTTTTTAAAGTGTTAATTTCTTCAGTATTTTTGTTCATCCTTTATCATGATATTGACTTTTTAAATGATTTCCTATATATTTCATTTGTTTTTCCATTTTTTTCTTCTACATCTCCTATTTGATTTTTTAAAATCAATTTTTTATCTCCTCCAGTAATTCATTTTTTGCTTGTGAACAATTCCTATTGTTCTTGGAGGCAGTATTATTGACTTTCTTGTCATCTGCTGATTTTGTATTTTGGTCTTCCTCCAAAAAAAAACTTTCTTTGTTACATTTCCTTTTTGTTTTTATTCATGTTTCAAGCCTTTTTCTTTTAATTAAAAAAAAACTATTCAGGTTGGACTCTGTTTCTCTGGTAAAGGGAGAACCATTACAAGCTTTCGAGTTCTTTGTGAAGCTGCCTTCATAGCTAGCTCTGGGAATCTATAAGATTTTAGTTCAGTATGATCTAAGTAGAGGTGTATTTAAATCTCTCCTAACCTGTTCTCTGGTGTGTGAACAACCACAAGCACTCCTTTCAACCTAGAAGACTAGAGTCCTTTTTGCCTGTAATACCTGGTGTGTGCTAATGATCATCCTCTCCCCAAGACCAGGATCCAGTACTATGACCTAGATCTTTAAATGGAAATTTTCACAAGAGACTTGCACCCAGAGCCAGCAAAGGAACCCCTATAATCTCCTTCTAAGCAGTTGTCTGACCCCTCTTACCATCAGGAAGCATTTGCTGCTGATTCCACCATCCTCAAGGCCTATTGCTGAGGCAGGGCCTCCCTTGGCTTATTGCTTTTTGCTCCACTTCCACCCCAGTGCCATAGATCTTTTGGACTGACCTTCTAAGTTGTTTTGAGCTGAAAAAATATTTCACTCAATCTTTTTTGTGGGTTATGCTTCTCCAGATTTGTTTGAGGTATTATAAAATGGTCGTTTAGAGAGTAATTTGGTAGAGATCAGGTGAATCTGTGAACTTTCTTTGCCATCTTCACTCTGCTCCCCTCTAATAGAGTGTTGGTGGAGCTATAAACTGATCCAACCATTCTAGAGAATAATTTGGAACTATAACCAAAGATCCATATAACTGTGCATACCCTTTTGGCTCAGCAATATTGCTACTATGTCTGTATCCCAAAGATATCAAAGAAAAGGGGAAAAGATCCAGTGTACCAAAATATTTATTGTAGCTCTTTTTGTGGTGGCAAAAAACTGCACAGTAAAGGGATATCCCTCAATTGGGATGACTGAACAAGTTGTGGTATATGATTTTGATGGAATACTATTGTGCCATGAGAAGTGATGAATAAGATGATCACAAAAAAACCTGGAAAGACCTAAATAAAGTAATGCAAAGTGAAGTGAGCAGATAGGGGAATGTTGTACATAGTAAAAGGAATAATATACATTGACCACTTATGAACAACTTAACAATTAGCAGTAAAGCAAGGATCCATGAAAACTCCAAGGATTTCATTATGGAAAATGCTATTCATAACTACAAAAGGAACTGACAAAAGTATAAAGGCAGATTGAGACATGCTATTCTTTACATTATTTCCCCCATGAATTTTTCTCTAATGTTAGTGGCAAGTGTCTTCTTTCACAACATGATGAACATGAAAATATGTATTAAATAATAAACATGTACATTCAACGTCATATTATCTGCCTTCTTGGAGAAGGAAGGAGACATGGATTGTAAAATGTCAGGAAATTATTATTAAAAATTGCATCTACATGTAAAAATTTTAAAAAAAGATGTAGATTTTCTTTTAAAAAGAGAAAGCAATGATATGTGAGATAGAGAAGAAGACAGGAAGGATTCAAGGTATAAGGGACAACTTGGGTAAAGAGAAGGTAGAAGGAGGTGGAATGTCATGAATGAATGGAAATGGATTTAAGTACTTACTAATTCTAAACATAATGTTTATTATGTATAAGGATCAGTAAAAAGGCTGGTTGGACTGGAATGTGGTATTTTTGAAGGGAATGGATGAGCATTTAATGTCGGAGCTAGATTGGAGCCATACTGTGGCATTAAGCACTTTAATGCCAATCAGCAGCATTTGCGTTTTATGTTAGTAAAGTGTCACTGAACCTTCTTTGAACAGAGGAGTGACATGGTCCAACTTATACTTTAGAATATCAGTTTGGTAGCTCTTTGATTTTTTTTTTGATTCATTGTTGATTGACTAGAAAGGATTTTAGAATCAGGAATAATCAATGTAGCATATCTTATGAAATCACAATCAGTGAAACAAGGTACGCAGAATTTAAAGTCAGAAGAATTGGACCCAGATATTCACTGCAGGACTTTTGACCTGAGATTGCCCCAAATGAATTTCCTCATCTGTAAAATGGGGTTGAGCTAAATGATCTCTAAACTCCTTTTAAGCTCTAAATTTTATAATCTCCCAATTTTGTAGTTCTTGTGGTTCTTTCATCTTACTTTGTTTTTAGATGTAAGTCTTATAATTTCCTAAATTTGTAGTAACAGATTTGTAAAAACATTCATAAGTAGGAAGGAAAAGAGGTGTATACTCTTAGATGTGATATGTATATCTTAGATGTGATATACATATATGTGTATATGAAATATAGTTTTACATATTATTTTCCCCTATAGAAATTAGGCACCTATTTCATTTTCTTCCTTGGATTTTTATCACCTAATACAATGCCTGGTAAATAGGAATGTCTTAATAAATGTTGAGTTTGGAGGGTCTGTTTTATTTGTTTGTTTGATCCCTGCTATGGCAACTAACACATTTTAGATGGAGTTTTCTGTGTG
The DNA here is from genome assembly GCF_016433145.1 of Gracilinanus agilis. Lineage (NCBI taxonomy): Eukaryota > Metazoa > Chordata > Mammalia > Didelphimorphia > Didelphidae > Gracilinanus > Gracilinanus agilis. The sequence goes on from NC_058131.1 coordinate 260,253,366, forward strand.
GGATTTAGGACATCACATAAAGGACTTTGAAGTTGCAGGTAATTCAATTAAAGCAGCTTGTAAAAAGCTCAAGTAGAACTCATGGGAAAAAAAGGAAGACATGGAAATTAATTTTACTTACTATCACTTATTTTCTATAGGATATTGCAAAAATTGGAGTTCTTAGGTTTTGTGCCCCACATGGCCTGTTTATTCAGGTCCTATAGTCCTGAGGAATCTGAGAAGCCATCTAATCCAAACTGCTCATTTTACAGATGAGGAAACTGGCACAGGACTTGCCCCCAGGATACCTATTTAGCAAGCTTAAGGGATAGAATTTGAATCCAGGTCCTCTGACCATTAAATCACTACTTGTTCCAATGCATTCTACTGCCTTGAAGGTCCCCTGTAAATCCTCATTTAAATATTATTTCCACAGTCCCACCAGGTTCTTTTGATTTCATATTTCATTTCATATTTCGCATATGAGGCTGCTTCAGGGCAGTTGTTTTTGTTTTCATTGTGGTTGAACAATAAATCAAAGATTCAAAAATACTTTGTTTTGCTGTAGGCCTGGGGTTCAAGGAGGATAAAATTTTAATTCAGAAATAGTAAATTACTTTAATTTGAAAACAATATTTATTTTACAATGCCTTACATCATCATAACAGTTTCTGACAGGAGGCTTTTCATCAGCGAAAACTAGAAATTATAGTGTGCAGCCTCTTGTTCATGTAAATATCTCTGCATGTTATTTTTAATTAATTATATTTTATTGAAGCAATTAGGTGACTGACAGCCCAAGTTAAACTATAATGAAAGGTTGAACTTGCTGTTGACCAGAAACTGCACTACAGGAATCCTGAGGGTTCTGAAGCCCCACTTTCTGAAGATAGCACAAAGCTTGTAAAATCCAGAGGGTGGATGCTAATAAGCATGTTGGTTGTCTTTATATTCTCTGACATGATTTCAATCAACGGTCACATATCAGGCCGTTAGGGTGTCCAAATGCCTTGTACTAGATGCTGAGGATATAAAGATAAATCAGAAGCATTGATTATTTCACCTTGTCTTGTACTCCATTTTGAGCTGGGTACCAAAAGCAGGATGTTCCCATTCATTTCCTAATCAATACTGGCCTTTGTTGGAGACTTAAACAATTCCATTTCCTGGGGAAGTTGGGTTAATTTGTTTAATTTTCACACCTCTCACTCTCCACTACAATGGTAGAGTGGTTTTACGTCAAGGCATCAGATAAATTTCATGCTTTTTGCTTTTTCTAAAATATCCACTGGCAGTAAAAGTACATGTTGCACCTGGCTTAGAATTAGTGCTTTGAAACTTAATTGCAATTATGATGGTTGGAGGAAAGAAGGATGATTATTCTTGACTGCTGCTGAGATTGAGAAGCCATGACCTGCTAGGGAAATTATGTGAAATCACATTTTGTTGGTAGAGACAATATTTCCTTATTAGTCTGGACCTTTTATTTATGGTGAATTAAAAAAAATCTGTACTTTTCAGTGGTGTATCTTAGGAAGTCTTTGTTTTTAAAAGAAAACAAAATCCTACTGAATTTTTTCAATTGGTTTTATTTGGGGAGGATTGGAAACATATTTGAGGTATTTTGCCTGATTTTAAGATTCTTGTGTTGTTTATAGGCTTGTAATTTTAAAATCATAAAATTTTATATCTTGAAAATATCTTAAGGCATATTCTTCAATTCCCTAATTTTATAGATGGAATAATTTAGACTTTACATAAACAGAAAGCTTCCAAGTTAATTATAGCCATCGTAGCTTGAGGAGATTTGAGATCCTGAAGCAAAGGTTGAATGATAACTTATTGAATATCTTACAAGGGGAGTTTTTTTGCAGTTCTGAATTCAAAGCAGTGGTCACTGAATTCCTTTATACCTTTGAAATTTTGTGAACCCGAATTATAGAGAAAGGAAAGTCATTTTTTTTAGTTACAAATTGGTAGTGTTGGGCTAGACCTCTGGACTTTTGGACATCCCTACTCAAGTCTACTCTTATGATGTCATTTTCTGACTTTTGAAGTTATATACTAAACTACTATATTTAATTTAGGGGGACTCAGCCTAGGGTCCAAGCCTTTTCTGTGCTACCTCTTCTGTTTGAACAAATATCCATCTGCCATCATAAATCCATTAATTCAATCTAGTAAGGAAATTTAACAACAAAAATGGTTTCATTTTTTCATAGGCACAATTAATCTATAAAGTATATAACATGACTTTAATTATACTTCAGAGAGTCCATATTTTTGTTGGTGTATATATTCCCCTCATCAGCAAAGATCATAGTCCACACTTTTATTGTAATTTCCAATGAGTTCCTGTGAAAAAATAGCAAAATAAGTCAACTGGTAGACAATTTTTCAATGTGAGCCTTTCTGAAATTATTTTAGCTGGATCTTAGATAAAAGACATATGATCCATGAGTGGGCCTCATTCAAAGACTTGACCTGACAGAGTTGATACTCTATTGTTCTTTAAGAAACCTGTATCCCTTTCAGGACATGATGGGTGACAGGAGGATAGGCTTATCACAGGTATACACTTACTACCCTGAATATAAAAAGCACATTGCTTACACAACATAAAGGTGGAAGAAATTTTATTATTTTGAAGTAAAGCATTTTGAAGATCTTATTACATTAATTTTATTGATTTTCCCATTGTTTTGTCAAAATAATTTGTTCAGACAAAATCAATAATTCTTAGCCAATACCGGAAAATATTTCCCCAAAGAATATTACCAGAAAACACTGAAGCAAACCTGCCTAATAAAGTTTTGTGGCTAATAATAATTCATTACATTTATGAACCATCATTTGTCCAGCCAGTCATCAATCGTTAATCACATATTCGGCTTTTTGTTTTCATAGGTAATAATTTTCATAGGAATGTTTTTATATGAGGGCCACTTCTATCACTGATTTCCCCAGGATTATTTCTATGGTTGGATCTACTGGGTAAAATGTTATGAACCAAATTTTAGTAATCTTTTGATATACTAATTTGTTCAACATATTCATTGAATAATTCTGAATTTTTACCAGAAAGTTGACCTAATTCACTAATAGTAATGAACTAGTTTGTCCATCTCTACACAAGATCAACAGGTTTAAATTTTTTCTCCCGCTTTGATGCATGCGAAGTTATATATTAAAATTAATTGAGTTTGCATTATTTTTAAATGATGTGGATGATTTTTCACATAGTTAATGATGGTTTGCCTTTCTTCTTTCCTCAACTTTTCAAATCATCTAACCTCTTGCTCTTTGGAGGAATAACTCCAAATGATAATGTTTAAACAAGTTTCTTAGTGATAAGCCATCAGGATAGAATTGATATTTTACAAGTAATAAAAGGCTCTCTCATATTTGAGATTTAACCATGTTATCATTCATTGTGGTTAGGCCCATTTTTCATTGAGGTTTAGAGGAAAGGGAAATCAGTACACTTCCCTAGTTATATTCCTGAACACCTTTGGTTCATATTTTTCATATTTTCAGTAGTTAAAAATACCAAATTTGTTGCTAAAAAAGAGTAAATACGTATGTGTAAATTATATTCTAGTGATATTATTTTTCTGGCTTAAACTAAGGTAGTATAGTATAAAAAGTAATGAACTCAGAGTCATGGGGCACTTGAGTTCAAATCCAAGTTGTTCTGATTACTGCCTTGTTAACTCTTGAATCTCCAAGGGCTTCAGTCTCCTTACCTGTAAAATAAGAGGGTTGGAAAAAAAAGACTTGTATGGTTATGTCCAACTCTAGATTCTGTTACTCTTATTTCACATTACTTCCCTTGACACATTGTTTCAAATTTTATCACCTATGTTTATGATGTGCTTTTACATTATTTACAGTGGTCTAAATCTTCCTTTCCCTTTCAGGGGCAATCATAAGTGAAGCCTTCTTTTATTCATTTTTCTCCTTCCAAAATTGATTTAGTACTTCTTTTGGACCTATCTTTTGTTCATATTTTATTCTATATAATTATACTTATTTAAGAGTATATACATACATCTACATGAATTTATTTCCCACCACTAAAATGCAAACTCTAATGCCTAGGACTGTCAATTTTTTGTAGGCACCTAAATGCTTACAGTATTGATTTGAATTCTGTCAAATATAGCATTCAAATATCTTACAAAAATATAAAGATATGGCAACTCCTCATTAATGGCATATGCCTAGAAATGGTGCACTTGAGGTAGACAATACTACTAAAACTATACCTACCTGTTGGTTTAGAGATTCACCTCTCAAATCATGATGAGTTTACACACTTCTACATGCTCTCCAAACAAACTTTCAATGTACTGAGTTTTCCAGACTTGGAACCATCTATCTTCTTGAACTATTCCCCCCCTAGTAAAAATTGTGACAGAACATTAAACTTTCATGCTGAGACATCTGCGTGCCTATATGTGTTATGGGAATATAGAGCATATAGTCTGTTTATCAGTGGGAGAAAAGAAATAGGTTGAACCTTGAATTTCAATGTTTATTGTGGTGAGAACTTGGGATCCGGAAAATGTCTTAAGATGAGAGCTGTAAGGGTGGATGGTGTATAGTTTATTGTTATAGTCCCTACTTGGTTCAGTTTAATTTATGTATATAATGCCCATGGAAACAATATATTTAAAGAGAGTAAAACAACTTATTTTTTTAACAGGACTCCTGACGGCCTAGAGTACAGATCTTTTGAAAATGTTTGTTGAAGAGAATCTCTTTGTGATCAGTATCCAGCCCCCTTGTTTATCTTAAAGGGTTTCTGCCAGATGGACGCCAAGAAAACAGGGCAAACTGGGATTTGGACACAGCATAAATAACTGCAGTCTTTCAAAACCACTGAATCTTAAAAGTTGCTTCCCTCTTTAATGGGACATTTATGGTTCTGGAAATTGTTCACTTTAGATAAGTGCTTAGTGGTTTTGCCAAAAAGGAAAGTATCATGGCCATTTTCAAGATGTTTTAGGTTCTAAAGGTACAACTTTTATTGATACTGATGCAAGGGCCTACAAAAGTCCCCGAGAGGGAATTTGGATATGTTACTTTTCATTTCTTTCTTTGTTTATGGTTAGAAATTAGGAATACCTAGGTTCAAGAACTTGTTAATGTGGTAACGATTAAAAATTAACAATCAGTCAATCAACAGTTATTTATTAAGCACCTACTATACATCAGGCAATGTGTTAAGTGCTACAGATATAAGAAAAAGTCCCAAATAGTCCAAAGAGCTCACAAAATACTAGGTGAGAGATGGAGAGCACTCAAACATCTATCTATGTACAAAAAAGATGTATGCATGATAAAAAGGGGTAGACTTAGTAAGAAGGTATTAAAATTAAGCAGGCCTTAGATAGGATCTTTTTGGAAGATAAGACCTTACCTGAGACCTGAAGGAAAGTCGAGAGTCTGAGATGAGGAGGGAAATATTTTAAGGGATTGGGGAGATTTGGTGAATATGATCTGATTTGGGAGATGGAAAGTCTAGTGCAAGTAAGAGGAAAGATGTCAGTATCTGTCATTGGGTGAGAGAGCACATGGAGGAGTGTAATGTTTAAACAGTCTAGAAAGGTAAAAAGGGGTCTAGGATATGAGAAATGTTTTGAATATCAAACATTGAATTTCATATTTTATTTTGGAGGCAATAGAGAGCCATTGAAGTTGATCGAATTGGAGAGTGACATAATAAAAAGTATTTTTGAAGATAATTTTGTTGGCTCAATGAATAATGGACTAAATTGGGAGGAAACTTCAGAAACAGAGACCATTCAACAGGTTTTTGGAATAGTTCAGGCATTACGTGGTGAGGACCAGCACCAGGGTGATGACAGTATCACAGAAATGAAGGGATCACATATTACAGATGTGTGAAAGTAGAAAGAACAATGCTTGATTGAATATGGAGGATGAGAGAGAATAAAGAGTTGAAGTGGCACATAGTTTGTGAGCCTGGGTGACTGGAAAAGTAATGTGCCTTGACAGTAATAAGAAAGTGAAAAAGAAGGAAGAGGTTTTGGGGAAAAGATAATGAGTTCATTTGTTGAAATGTTTAGTTTAAGGTTTTCTACTTGGAGATGTCCAGTTGGTAGTTTAGAAATTAGAGAGTGGTGGTCAGGAGTGAAGTTAGAACTATACAAAAATATCATAGGATCATTAGCATGAGAAAATCATTGAATCTATGGGACAGAACAGATCTAGTTAAAAAATAACTCTTAAGGCAAGGTCCTACAAGTAGGAGGAAAATCAGGAGTAAATAGTGTCACAAAATCTAGAGAGAAGGGAGTTTAAAGGACACAATGGTGTTTGGCAATATCAAAGGCTAAAATGAATTTTAAAAGGATGAAGACGGAAAAAGCATCATTAGATATGGCAATTAAGAAATCATTACTAGCTTTGTAAAGAGCAGTTTCAGTTGAATAATGAGGTCGGGAGCCAGGCTTCAGAGTTAAAAACAGGGAAAGGAAAAGAAGTTGAAGCACCTATTCTGAAGAGTTTTCTTAAGGAGTTTAGCCATGGAAAGAAGGAGAGCTAGGTGTTGAACTAGAATTAACAAGTATGGTTGGATCAAGTGAGGATTTTTTGAAAGACTGAGAGACATATGCATATTTATAAGTAGTAGGAAAACCAGCAGTAGAAATGAAGAGATTGAATATTAACAAGAAAATAAGGATAATAGAAGAAGTCTGATGGAGAAGATAAGAGGGAATGAGATCACTTATGTATAAAGAAGGTGTGCCTTGGAAAGGAGAAAGGCAAAACTACTAACAAAAAAGAAGAACAGGAAAGACTTTTCTTATAGGAGGTACCATGGGAGTTCAACTTCAAGAGAAACCAGAGATCCTAAGAGCTAACCTTGAAAAAAGGAATATTTCAGATAAGAAAGGTTGAGAAATGGCTTGAGAAAGGAAGTTGTAAGGTTGTGGAATGATGAGTTCAGGAAATAGAGTGTAAACCATTTGATTGAAATTGAATATGGACACTTGTGTTGTTATTTCAGCATTTAAACTACCAAAACCCAAAGTCCCAACAGACCCTGTAATGTTCTTTGAAGAATTTCAGAAATCAAATTTGAAGTTGTTTTTTTTGGTTTTTTCCCTTTGCCAAAGGAAGTAAAATGTGCTTTTTACAGATAAATATTGTAATACCAAACCAATACTTTCGGATAAAAGTGTGCATTTAAAAAAATGCAAATGGAAAATTAAGAACCAAAACAATAGAATTCTCCAGAGCTTTTCATAAAAGATTGTGAATTACTCATTAGACTTTGGAGAAGTCTATCTCCATAGGACATGCACTAATGAACTATCCTGAGGTAGATTTTACTTATATTACTGCAATTACTACATCATAGAATTATTTTTAAAAGAGGCAGCCTCAATACAATAACTCATAAAGCTGAATAGAAGTAATACTGGAACCCGCTTCATTTCATTTTTTTTAATTAGAAAATTATACTCCCTCACCTTCTGTCTTACAATCAATATTGTATATTAGTCCAATGGGAATTAATTAACTTGCCCAGGGTTACACATCTAAGAAGTGTCTGAGGCCAGATTTGAACCCCATCTCAAAAATTTTAAGAGAAATTCTGTCATTTTTCCTCTGCAGGTCACCAACAGGTATCCTCTGAACCTTCTCCTTTGTTTTTTATGCTATCAGTCAAAGGTTATCTTTGATTACTATTATTTCAAAATCTATCAGAGAATTACTCTAAATGCAAGTATAATAATGTGTATATTTAAGGGTCTCTATGAAAATTTTAAAATATAAATTTGGGAAAATTCAAATGAAGTCCTACTTAATTTTTGAACAAAACACTCCCTTTTGTTTTTCTAATACATTTGTTTTTAACTTCATCTTCCTTCTGCATCCCTTTTGCTTCCTCTATCCCTATTATTCATCTCTTATAATGTAATTTTAAAAGCAATTTAACAAAAGCAATCAATACATTAACCAAGTATAATAAGATAAATGGTACTCCAAAACTACAAAAAAAAAAAAAAAGACAGAAGGTACATTTTCTCAGTTCCTCGCCATTTCCAAGGGTGATGCTGCTTCATAAGCAGGTAAAATAAAATGAAGAAACTATTGGGGCAGTTGGGTGGCTCAGTGTATTGAGAGCCAGGCCTAGAAATTCAAGGTCCTGGGTTAAAATATGGCCTCAGACACTTCCTAGTGGTGTTACTCTGGGCAAGTCACATAACCCCCCATTCCCTATTCCTTCCATTACATAGTATTGATTCTAAGATGGAAGGTATGGGTTAAAAAATATTGTTGGATTTTTAATCCATTCAAGAAACATTTAAAGAAACTAGTAAGGTGGCATGTTTATAGATAGTTATTAAGAAAAAATGATTGTAATTTGGAGGCAAAGTCAAGATGATGGAATGAAGTCAAGGCATCACCTAAGTTCTCCTGAATTCTCTTTCAAACAACTTTAATATAATGCCTCAAAACAAATTTTTGAAGTGGCAGGACCAACAAAAACAATTTTCTTTCCCAAGACAACTTAGAAAATGGCAGTAAAAGTCTGTTTCACTGGAATGTGAGTAGAGTTCAGAGCTTCAAAGACCATTCCACAACAAGCCAGCAGCAGCCCATTGATCAATGCCATTGATAATGGTTATGGCTTTTAGAGATCTCATTCTACAAATCATAAGAAGGTTGGACAATTGGTAAAAAAAAAAGTTTACAAGGGCCCCTTAAGTCGAAATAGGTACAAGACTCCGTAGCATTGTCCATACTTGGTCCTGGGTTGCAGTCCCAGGGTAAGGAGGAGCATATGCATACTACAGTATCAACAGATGCAGAAAAAGGCCTTTTGACAAAATATAATACTCATTTCTATTAAAAACATTAGAAAGTATAGGAATAAATAGAGCTTTCCTTAAAATGAAAAATAAGGTCTATCTAAAATCATCTATAATGGGGATAAGCTAGAAATCTTCTCTTAAGATCAGGGTGAAGTAAGAATGCCCTTTATTACCATTGTTATTCAGTATTATACTGGAAATGCTAGCTATAGCAATAAGAGAAGAAAAGGACTTTTAAGGAATTAATATATGTAATGAAGAAAGAAAATTATCACTCTTTGCAGATGATATAATGGTAAACTTAGGGAATCCTAGAGTATAAAGCAGTGATTCCCAAAGTGGGCACTGCAGCACCCTGGTGGGTGCTGCAGCCATCTAGAGGACTGGTGATAGCCACAGGTGCATTTATCTTTCCTATTAATTGCTATTAAAATTAAAAAAATAATTTCCAGGGGGCTAAGTAATATTTTTCTAAAAAGGGGGTAGGCCAAAAAAGTTTGGGAACCACTGGTATAAAGTATAAAAGTAGTTGAAATAATTAACAACTTCAGTAAAGTTGAAGGATATAAAATAAACCCACACAAATCATTAGCATGTCTATATATATTACCAACATAGTAGAGCAATAAGAATGAGGAAGAGAAATTCCATTTAAAATTACCACAAATAATATAAAATACTTGGGAGTCTACATGCCAAGACATGCCCAAGAAATATATGGAGACAATTATAAAACACTTTTCACGCTAATGAGGTCAGATCAGAACAACTGGAATAAATATTAATTGCTTATGGGTAGGCCATACCAATACAATAAAAGTGATAGTTAAACTTAAAATTTTACTTATTTAGTACCATACCAGACTATCAAAAATTATTTTATAAAACTAAAAAAAATAGTAACAGAGTTCATCTGGAAAAACAAAAGGTCAAGAATATCAAGGGAATCATTTTTTAAGGTGCCCATTGCCATACCAGATCATAAACTATTACAAAGGGATAATCATCAAAGTAATCTGATACTGGATAATAGATTCATGGATCAATGATATGGATTAAGTACAAAATATACAGTAGTAAATGACCTTAGTAATTTAGTATTTTAAAATGCAAATATCTAAGCTTTTATAGAACTGACTATCTGACAAAAATTGCTGGGAAAACTAGAAAGCAATTTGGTAGAAATTATGTATAGACTAACATTTCACTCCATATAATATGATAAAGCCAAAACTGATGCATGATTTAAACCTGAAATGTGATACCATGAGCAAATTGGGGAGCATGGAATAGTTTACCTGTCAAGACTATGGAAAAGGGAAAATTTATTATCAAACAAGAGATAGAGAGAATTACAAGATGTAAACTGGATAATTTTGATCACATTAAATTAAAAAAGGTTTTGTGCAAAACAAAACCTATGCAGCCAGGATTACAGGGGAACGCAGAAAAGTGGCAGAAAATAAAAGCCATTCTTCAACTGATAAGTGGTTAAAAGATGTGAATAGGCATTTTAAAAAAGAAGAAATTAAACCTGTCTATAGACATTTTTAAAAAATACTCCAAATCACATTATTTAGAGAAATTCAAATTAAAACAACTTTGAGGTACCACCTTACCACTAGCAAATTGGTTAATATGACAGAAAAGGAAAATAGACAAGTGATGGAGGGAATGTGGAAGAATTTGGACACTAATGTAGAGTTAGTGAAATTGAGAACCAATTTAGCCATTCTGACCAGTAATTTGGAAGTATCCCCAAAGGACTATTAAATTATTTTTACCCTTTTATCCAGTAAAACTGCTACCAGGTCTATATCTGAAAGAGATCAAAGAAAAGGGGAAAAGTCCAATTTGTACAAAAATATTTATAACAGCCCTTTCCATATCAAAAAATTGGAAAGTGAAAGGATACCAAACAATTGGGGAAGAGCTGAAGAAATTGTGATATATAACTCCAATGGAATATTAGTGTCCTATGAGAAATGATGAGCAGGATGTTTTCAGAAAAACCTGAGAAGGCTTACATGAATTGGTGAAAAGTGAATTAAGAAGAACCAAGTGAATACTGTACACAGTAACAATAATAATGTAAAGAGAAGATCAGCTGTGAATGACTTCACTATTTTCAGCAATACAATAATTCAAGGCAATTCCAAAGGATTTAAGATGAAAAATGCTATCTGTCCCCAGAGAAAGAACTAATGGAATCTGAATGAAATCTGGGATTATTTTTTGCTTTCTTTTTTTCTTTTTACTTAATCTGTTTTCTTTTGCAACATGGATAATATGTTTTGCATGACTGAGCAAGTATAAATATATTATCTCAGAAAGTGGTGATGGGAAGGAAGAAGGGAAAATATTGGAATTCTAATTTTTTAAATGACAGGTAAAATTGGTTTTGAAAGTAATATATGTACATATATACACACGTTTTTCAACAAAAACAAATGATATTTTGGATGCATTACCAATACTGATAGATTAATATGATTCAGGAAAATCATATGTTGAATCAAAGTGGTCCAATGTAACATTGTAAGAGAGAAGAGATCAATATTTGAACTCATCTAACTTTATAATGGTCTTTGAGGTGGAAGTGGAGGTAAGAAGAGATGAGATTGGATTTAGACCTGTACATTTTATTAGTTTGGGAAATGTTGTTTTTTTTCCAATGTTCCTTTTAGTGTTGCTTGCTGAAAAAAACTTATGTAACATTGTCCTAGAGAGAGGTTGTTTTTCTCCCACAGAAGCAAGATTTTAAATCTAGGCCTTCCCCAATCCAAGACTAGTCTCTCCACTCTGACATGCTATTTCTTATTAATGGGATTATATTCTGAATTAAAGATACAATTAGATATGAATGGCTAGCTGCATTGTCTCCAGTAGCAATATTTTCTTCAGCCTTTCGTTATGATTCTTGACTGTGCAATATTCCCCACTGGATCATGACAGTCCAAATTCCAATATGGAAACCTAGTGGAATGCTTGACTTCTTGGAGTTGTATTACCCAACTTCCTAGGTGCCAACAGAAGTGGCATTCCAAATGTGACCAGCCTTATGCTATACAAAGATTCAGAACAGCTCATTTTATTTAAGCTTTCCTTGACTCAGAGCCCACATTTTGAGCTCAAAAAATGAGCAGTGAATAATGTCCCTGGATGTGAGGGAAGTATGCAAATGTAGGAGGATGTGTGTGGGTGGGAATATGTCATCACAGCAGGAGTTCTGTACAGCCTCACAATGAGCAATCAGTAAGTTGTAGGCATGGACCAAATCCATAGGCCAGACCAGTCTCCTGATATATGTTTGTGCATGTCAGCAGCGGGAGTGATGACTGAATATGCTGCTTTAGTTAGGTACAAATGGACTGAAGTGCAGCCAGTCAAAGGCCAAAGGGAACATAGCTATAGACAAGACTCCATTTTTCAAGAATGAATTTTATGTGACACTTTCGTGGTCCAGTAATGCCTCTTTCACAAACTGACCAGGAAATAGGAGATGGCCACAACAAGACTCCTAGGTTCAAGTCTTGGTTGTTCCACTAATTAACTGTATCGTAAATGACTTTCATCTTTTTGGATGCTAATATCCTCATCAATAAAATGGGATAGATAGATGGACAATATTGAGGGGCTCTTCAGCTCTGTCATTTAATTATTTTAGGATCCCACCTGTACTCTATCATTAGAGGATAAGTTGGACCCTGTAATATCGAGGCAAAGTCTCTAAGTGCCCCTTTATATCAGGGAAGCTAATAAGACCATACCGTGCATGGGATGGATGACTTATCTATAGAATTTTTCTTATAAATAACACATTTTACATTGTAATTTGGAAATACCATCATGGTAGCATGATGATTCCACTAAGCCATTCTAAGAATAAAATGAGTGTATATAAATAGTTATTTGGAGATATACAGCATGAGCAAACTTGTAATGAGAAGCTTTTGTCCTATAGATGTAGAGATGTGGGAAAAGAGGAATCAAAGACTCAACTTTTATCAGTTTATTTCCAGAACAGATGAAGGGAGAGAGTTCTAATGAGCATCAGGCTCTTAGTCCTGGATATTAGGGGGAAGGGAAAAGAATAAGCATCTGTATAGTGCCTACTATGTGTCAGGCACTGTGCTAAACATTTAAAAAATATATCTTTAGAATGGAAAAGAATAATAGATTATATTTATGTTAGCTAGATATCATCATTCTTTTGAATTTGCCACTTTACTAAGGACCTGTTTTCTAGGCAGTGGGATAGGTATAAAATATGGAGAAGACCTTGTGTCCTTCAGTGTTCTTGTAGTGTTTTTAGAGGAATTTGACACCTACATAAATAGTTATAGTATCAAATAATACAGAATTTGGAAAGGTTTAATCAAAGGGAGACTTTCTGTAGGCAATAGGATTCAAGTTGGGCATTAAAGGATGGGCAAACATTGAACAGATTGGACAGGAAGACCATTCTAAGCATTGTGACTAACATGAACGAAAAGCACAAAATGAAGAAAACACAGGACGCGTTCAGAGATACAGTTTGGCCTAGTTTGGTTGGAACATAGAATATTAAAGCAGGAGAGGGACATTTAAAGCCTAGAAAAGATAGGGTGGCATCGGACAGAGATCCTGGAGATACTCTGTAGAGGAATGACATGACCAGGCAGGTTAATCTATTGTCAGAGGAAAGATTGAATGAGAGGGAACACAGTAAAGACCAAAAGTCATGTAAGTTAATATTGCGTGGTAAATAGAGCCTATACTGAAGTTGTGGTGAAGGAAACAGAAAAGAAAGGAACAAATACAAGATATTATTAAAGAATGAATCAACTAGATTTAGAACTGGACAATATCTAGTTTCATAGGATCATTGAGTTAGAGGTAAAAGGGATCTTAGAGGGTGAGTGCAACCTTATAATTTGCATATGGGGAAACTGAGACACAGAAAGGTTCAGTGCCTTAACAAGGGCTATACAGCAAGTAAATATTGAGGCAAGGTCTGAACACATATCTTCCTGATTCTAGGTCAAGTGCCCTCCCTGTCTTCTTTACCACATTGCTTTGTTCTGCTTTTGTATTTAGGTATCTCTTTGCAAAGGAATAGGGCATTACCTGTCTGCCACTTTTAATTAATAAAATGACATTCTGTTTCAAAGACACTTTTGAATGAATTTCTCATAAACTTATTATTTCTACATAAATTCATGGAGTTCTGGGAGCCATGTTTTGGGAAAGAAATCGGCAGACTAGAGAGCATTGGAGGGTATCTTTTTTTATATTTCACAAACCTCCACATACCTCTAATACATTAACCCTGGCCTTCTTTCAGTTGCTATAATATCTCCTTATTCCATACATTTTCTTTTTATTTTGTTAATTGAACATCTCTTTTAATGGGCAAGAAGGTGGCTAAGGTTTTTTTTTTTGAAAGGAGTGTTAGCTCCTGATTTTTCTTTCTTTTTTAAAAAATTCAGAAATATTTTATTTTTCCCAATTGCATGTAAAAACAACTTCTAACATTCCTTTACTAACATTTTGAGTTCCAAATTGTCTCCTTTCATTTCTCCTCTTCCTCCTTCCTGAGACCACAAGCAATTTGATGTAGGTTATACACATGTTATCATACAAACATATTTCCAAATTCATAATGTTGGATTCCATGCATTTTCAGTGTTTGTTTCCACTGCCTGGATGTTCTTTCTCCCTCCTCATCTCAGCTTCCTGGATACTCTGAAGTTTCAGCTCAAATTCTACCTTGTGGGAGAGATCTTTCAATGTCCTCCCCTTTTCCCACCCACTACTAGAACTTTCCCTCTGAGATTGTGTCATGTATACTATATATAACCCATATGTACATAGTTTGTTGCATTTGCTAGGTGGCATAGTGGATTGAGTTCTGAGTCTTGAGTCAGGTATATCTGAGTTCAAATCCATCCTTGGATACTACTTACACTGTGACACTGGCTGGGCAAGTTACTTATGCCTTAGTCAACCTACCTATGTTTCCTTTATTGTAAAACGGAGATCATAATAGCATTTACCTCAGAGAGCTGTCGACAAAGTGAGATATTAGTAAAGCTCTTAGCACAACATTTTGTTGTTCAGTTTTTGGTGTTTTGTGTTTTTTTTTTTCATTTCTGCCTGACTCTTTGTGACTCCATTTTGGGGTTTTCGAGGCAGACACTGAACTAATTTGCTATTTCCTTCTCCAGCTCATTTTACAGATGAGGAAACTGAGGCAACAAAGTTAAGTGAATTACAGAGTCACACAGACAGTGTCTAAGTCCAGATTCGAACTGTGGTTAGGAAGATGAAGCTTCTTGACTGAAGGCCAGGTATTTTATCCACCTTGCCACCTAACTACTTCTGTCAAGAACATAATAAGAGCTTAACAAATTCTTCTGCCCTTCCCCACTGCTTTCTCTAATTAGAATTGCCTTTCTTTTCCTCCCCAGTGCTTAGCATAATGCCTCAGTATATAGTTGGTTCTTAATTAATGCTTTGTCTTGTTAATGATGATTATGATGATGACCAAATGAAGCAAACACACCATAGGCAACATTCTGCAGTCATTACCTCCTCTGAATATACACCCACAATCAGAAGAAGGAAAATATGTTTTCAGGAAGCAAAAGTAATCATTACCTTAAAATTTTTATGCTGTATTTTGTCATTGTTGTTTTATTTTACATTATTATATTCTTTGCATACATTAGTCTCTTGATTCTGCTTTCTTCACCCTACTAGTTGAATCTAGCATTTTTACATTTCTTTGAATTCCTTATGTTTCATTGTTTCTTGTGGCATAATAATATTCATACAATGACATTTGTTTTTTCATTTCCCAATCAATGGATCTTACTTTTCTAGTTTTTTGTTACTTCTTTAAAAAAAATCAGTGCAACATTTGTACAACCTAGTGGAATTGCTTGTCAGCTCTGGAAGGAGGGAGGGAAGAGGAGAAGGAAAGAAAATGAATTCATGTAAATATGGAAAAATATTTACAAATTAATAAATAAAGTGACCCCCCCAAAAAAGTGTGTATATCTCTGTCTCTGTGTATGTGTGTCTCTGTCTCTCTTTCTCAATACATTACCTTTATTTTTATTATTGAATCTCTTGAGGTATGTAGGCCCAAGAGGGGGATCATTTGGTAAAAGAGGATAAAAAGTTTAGTAAATTTTCTCACTTCATTTCAAATATATTTTCAGTATAGTTGTAACAAATTCACCCATCAACTAATAATATATTTATTGGTCTGTCATCCCATAGTATGTACAGTAACGACTATCAGTCTTTTGTCAATTGAGGGGTGAAAAGTGGAGCTGAAAAGATGTTTAATGTTCATTCTCCATTGTAATTTGGTGTATTCATTTCATATGATAGTTGATCATATTTCTTTTTTTGAAAATATTTATATCCTTTACTTATATCTTAAGGAGTGACTTGTAGCTATCTATATTTGGTTTAGTTCCATATATAATGGGTTTCTTGTAAGAAATAAAATGGATATAAAAGGATAGATTTAAAAATATTATGGGTTTAAAAGATTTATTGGTAGCCGTTAGAAAAATGGAGCCTCATTTCATGGTAGCTTAGACTGTTTGAAAGACCCACCATTACCTCCACCACCATGCTGCTTCAGCTAGAAAAGAGAGCGAGCCAACCCAGTCCTCAGTCTTTATCCTTCTCTCTACATTATTATGCTTCATGTCTACATGATTATGCAAGAGAGGAAGCCAGTTGGCTCTTGGGAAATGTAATGTCAAAGACCCCGAAATGTCCACAGGAAGTTTAGATCAGAGACTTCAAAATTTCATTTCCACAATCTCAAAAATCTTACTGCAGCTTTAAGCTATTTAAGCTTTATAACAGCACAATTTTAAGTTATTAAAGTTTGGGCTATGAAGCTTTAATAATTTAAAACTCCATGAAGACACTTGGGACACCTTAAATGTCTTGGTTTTCAAATGTTAACTATAGACATTTGGTGCAGAGAAATCTTTTCTCTCAGTCCCTTCACTTCTTATTTTAACTTCATTATTTTGTTTGTACTATGATTTTTAAACTGTGTAATTAAAATACTCCGTTTTGTCTTTTGTGATCTTTTCTTTCCTTTGTTCTCTCCCAAACTGTTATTGTGAAAGGTACTCTCTCCTGTTATTTTCTCCTTTTTCATATTGTAATTTGTTATATTTAGGTTATTTATCCATTTGGATCTCCTTGTACTTTATGATGTAAGATATTAGTCTAAACATTCCTGCCAAACTGCTATCTAATTTTCTTAATAGCTCTTATTAAATAGAGAATACTTAACCAAGAAGTTTGAATTTGATTTTTTAAGCACTAGGTTATTTTTGTTTGCTTCTACATCTGCCTTGTCTAGTGTCTTCCACTGATGACAAGTAAAAATTGTACATATAACCACTAGATCCATCTTTTACAGTATTAATTTCATGATTATGGCTTATGTATGTAGCCATTTGAAATTGTGAACTGAGTATGACTCATGCCCTAAACAAATGGCATACTTTAGGGAATGTGAGATTGTGACAACCCATCTTTCCCTTTACATCTATTGAGATTTCTGAAAAACAAAATTTGAAGTTAGAAAACCTCCTGGATTCTTTCCTCAGCTATTCTTTTTTAGTCATTCTTGGAAGCATGGATTTCGCTGACTCTTTCAGATTTAAAATTTTTCATATTATAATCTTTTCTATATGTCTACGAGACAAAAAGACAAGGGCAAGTCAGTGAGGATGAATAAAAAGGAATTGAAAAGTTTTGTAAAAATTGCGCTGGATACTAAAGTCTAGGTTGATCAATCACTGCTAATAAATAGTAAAAAAAAGAAAAAGAAAAAGAAAAAACAACAAAAATCAGCTTTTTGAAGCTAATCTTCAAATTAATCCGGGGGCAAGAGAATGATCATGGAAAGCTTCCTAGGAGAGGATAGAAACATAATGGACAACTGACAGAAGGGGGAATTACTCAACTCCCTATTTTGCTTCTGTTTCTCAAGGGTAATAATCTTAATACTTGGAAAGATAGAATGAGGAAAATTAATAGAGAATTGGAAACAAAGATAAGTATGGGAATTAATAAGAAACTATTTAGCTACTTTGAAAGAGTTAACTAATTAGATCCAGATGAACTACACACCACAGGATAATGAAAAAAAATCGTGGTTGTGTGTGTTTGAATTGTTGTCAATAATTTTTGAAAACTTTTGAAGAGTTGAAAAGGTGCCCCCACGCAGAAAAATGATAAAACTACTCTCATTTTCCACAAGGGAAAGTAGCTGTACTCTTTAAACATAGACCAATAAGAATAGAAAATAAATAAAATAGGATAGTGGGTATTTGTCAATCAAGTACAAATCAATAGCATGATGGTTGACACAAAAACAAATGCAGTCTTTGGCTGTGTTATTAAAAGTATGGTGTCTAGAGTCAAGGCATTACTGGTCCTATTGAATTCTACCCTGATCGTATCTGGCATATAATGTGGTATTTATGTGCATTTTATAAAAGTTATTGAGAAAGTGCAACATCTAGAGAAGGGAAACAAGAATGGTGAGAGGAAATGAGACAATGTCATAGAAGGATCAAGTTGAAGTAGCTGGCAGTGTTCACCTTCAAAAGACAGTGAAGATGCCATCATTGTTTTCACATTGTTAAAGGATTACTATATGAAAGAGAGGCAATTATATATTTGTCCTTGTCTCCAGAATACAAAACTAGAACAAGTGGGAGTAAATGTTAGTGAGGTACAATTCAGTAAAACATAAAGAAAAACTTGCTAGCAATTAGAATTATCTGAGAATTAAATTAGTTTTCTTATGGGCTAGTGCCTTCTCTTGCACTCAAGGATGGAAGAATGGTCACATCTTTTACTAGAGGCTAGATAACATCTTGCCATGGCTACAGCAGATGTTTTAGTTATGAGATAGCTTTATGCCACATAATAATATGGGATATAATATCATTACTGTTATTTTTATTGTATGATAGATTTAGAGTTAGAAGAGATCATAAAGGGCATCTAACCCAATGTCCTAGTTTTATATATGAGGAAACTGAATCAGAGAAAAATTAAATGACTTACCTAGGGTCACACAGGCAGTAAGTGGGCTTTTTAGCCCAGTTCTTCCTAACTCCTACTCCAACATCCTATCTACCGCAGTAGATAAAACTTTTTATCTTTTTTTTATTAAACAAACAAACATACTTTTAATTATCCACATGTGAATTATTACCTGCTGAAAGGATCGAAGAATCTTAGAGTCGGAAAAAATATTTGACTTACTGTTAAAAGGGATTTCACAGGCCATGTAGTCCAATCCCTTATTTTAGAGAGGAGGAAACTGCCCTGAGGTTAAGTGACTTGACCAAGATAACATAGTTCATTAGAGTCAGTAAGAAGTAAGATTTGAAACTAGAGCCTCTGATTCCAGAGAGAATGCTCAGTCACTTTTACCACATAGTCTAAGCTATATCATTATACACTGTTCATTGTTTTTATAGGAACTTCTACTCTCCTTTACAATTGGGAGATTTGGGGATTCATAGGAAACTAATAAAACTAAAACAGTGATGAGCAAACTTTTTAAAGATGATGCCAAAGGAAAGGAAATGCTCATCCCTCAGTCTGTTTCTAAGGCAACTCTTTTGAAGTTTCATTGTATTGTATCCTACTCATTGTATTCATCAGATTAGGAATAATGTTGTGAGGCTGGATAGAACATTTCAGGGGGGCTGCATCTGTCCCGTGAGCCATAGTTCGCCCATCACTGAACTTAAAGACTGGATCTCTTGCCATAACTGATTGATCATTGGTACTCCCTAGCTGAGTCCTACCTCTGGTCATGCTCTGGGATAGACAAAGTTCTTCCCTGTGTCTGTCTTGTATGCTACTTCTTCTCCTGATCCCATATGCAAACAACTTTAGAAGGTACCAACATTATTTTTCATTAACTATACATGTTCCCTATCAGATGGAGTCTTAACTAAATCAAAATCTTCAAAACAGAGGTCTATGACATTTTTGTTTGTATCTTTGACCCTTTGACCCCTTTGGAAATCTGATAAAGCTCATGGATTCTTCAGGGAAAAAATGGTTTTAATGCCTAAAAAGCATGCAATTATAAAATAAATCACTCATATTGAAGTGATGTAATTTTCCTCATCTTAGTTTACTTCCCTTACTCCATGAAGTCTGTTCATGGAATTCACATTAAAGACCGTTGCTTTAATATTTGAAGTTGTTAAAAATAATATTGAAGGATAAGAGTAGATTGTTAATTTAGTATATCAGTGTAAGTGATAATGTCCTGGTATCTTAGACAGGTACAAATACCTTAACCAAAGGAACACAATATATCATAGGCTTTAGACTAAGTGAGAAATCCTTAGAACTGCAGTGATTCTATATAGAAATATGGTTTGGATGAGATGATGAAACTTGGTCAAACTCTGGGGTCCATTTGTAAAAAAATCAAGCTAGTTTAGTTTTTTCCTGGCATTAAAGTGAATAGTGTTCTACCAAAACCTCTGAGGAACACTTGTCCAGGAAGGAGAGGCTTTGGTTTCGACTTTGGTTTCATCCAAAGTAACTTTCACTTCCCTCCCCCTCCCCATTTTGACTGGAGGAGGACATTGAGCCCTTTAAAGAGTCTGGAGGGTTTTAGGTTTTCCATCTTCTCGTCTTCATCCCAACATCTTCCCCTGGGACAGAAGTGACTGGAGGCAATATAGGAAAGCAGATTTGTGGCTCAGCAAGGAGCTCAAGAGAAAGCTAAGCTATGCCTAAGGGGAACTTCTTGAGCATCCCCCAAAGGGGAGAAAAGGACCCATAGCAATTGGAAGATGCGAGTTCCCCTCTTGCCACCTGAGCTCTCTAAGTTTGAACCTTCCTTGGGATTCTGTGTTCTGTTAGGAAAATATGTACCAGAACTATTCCTCTTCAATCACTTCAGTAAATGCCTTTTCCTAAAAAGTTCTTAGGCCTGGTTGGGCCAATTGATTCTAAACTGATAATATTGGAGAGAAACAAACCAGTGGGTTTTTAATAACATGCTATTGAGCTTTTAATACTAGAAAGTTAGCACCTCAACCCCTCAGGAACTATCTCTAAAGCCCTGAGGGGCCGTATTAACTGTGTTCTGGGAACCTGACTCATCTGTGGGAGTAGAAAAAGGGATAAACCTAGAACATAAGTTATGAAATATATAAGCATTTCCTACTTCCAGAATGTAGATAATATTCATGTGAGGCTTCCTTACCACAGGACCTCTCTGAGGACCCAGCTTTCTTCAGAGGAGACCTAATATACCATTTCCTACATAAAATTTTTCTTGTTTCCCAGGATTATAAGTTTTCTAGCCCTTTGAAAATTACCAATGTATATACTTTAAAAAAAACTTATTTTTAGAAATTCCTTCCCCTTCTCCCAGCTGAACAGAATCTCCTTCAAAATGGACTAAGTGCAGTTAGGTATCATATAGATAAAGAACACCAAGCATGAAGTCAGGAGGACCTGGGTTCAATTCTAGTCCCAAATCAGATACTTCTAGTGGTGTAACTCTGGGGAAGTCACTTAACCAATATTGTCTATTCCTTGATGCTTTTCTTTTTTAGAATACTAAAACAGAAGGAAGCTATAGGTTTAAGAAAAGAAGAAAACAGAAACTTTCATTTTTGGTTTTATATCTCAATATAGTTCTTGCACATAGTTAATACTTAATAAATGCTTATTGAATGGTGTTGAATTGACTATGCCATGTTCACAATAATAAAATGATTCTTGGTGCTTTATTTAGGACATGCTTTCAAATATTTGTTATTTTTAAGGACATCATACTCACCAAAACTTTGTTATTTGTGAGAAGTGAAGGCTTATTGTATTCAAGAAGTCATATTTAGGTATTTCATCCAATTATCAAGCACCAAGAGAAGGGCTGAGGCTGCAAGTCTTGTCTGATCTTCCCAGGTGCCAGCACTTTCTCCTCCCTTCCAGTCTTTTGAATGTAAAGCTTCTACATCTGCATTCTTAAAAACTTCAAATTACATTTAACTCCAAAAAAGACCTTGTGTCTTTGCATCTTTTTTGTGTGAAGTGTTGGGCAGGGGAACAGCATTCTTCAAACTACTGAACATCTCTGGTTAGGTTATAAAATTCTATCTCCATGAGAGTGTCTTGAGAAGGGACAGAGAGCAGTAAAAAAATATGCTAGAAAAGCTCTAAATATCCTGTCCATCATTTAAGCCCTTTTCTTTTCATTCATATCAAATGACATTCAATAACAATTTCTTAACAAAAGCCTAGTCTCTAATGTTATAATTTGATTATAAGCAACAGTTTAATTCTTCTTTGTGCAGTAATATTAATAATCCTCCAAAGGACTGCAAGCATGGCAGTGACTGTATATACTATGGGAGTAGTGTGAATCATTTTATAAACAGAGGCCTGCCAGCACTGAGACTATGTCCAGCTGTTATAATTTCAGTTTGCAAATTTTTAAGTTGGAAAACTATCAGAATCAGAGATGTTCCCCAGATGGGGGAAGGGTGTTAGTGTTGGCCTTCCAACATTCTATCATTGAAGTTAGCTTTTTTTTAAAAAATGATATAAGCAGCCAATCTGGCCCAACTCCACCAATAAGCTATCTGTGACTGAAAGAGGAAAAAAATACCTATATAGCAAGATGTGGTCATTTTAGCTTTCACTCCTTGCTAACCTCTCTACCAGCAGAGAATCTGATGGATGATTGATTTCCACGCATCAGCTGATACATCAGATTGTCACAGGTAAATCCCCTGCTTTAACTGACCAGAGAAAAATATCACTGCTTCCCCTCCCACCCCCAGTTTATTTTAGAATGTTTTCTGGGAGGAGAGGTACAACTAGGTAGCTCAGTGGATTGAGAGTCAGGCTTAAAGATAGGAGATTTTGGGTTGAAATGTGGCCTCTGACACCTCCTAGCTGTGTGACCCTGGGCAAGTCACTTACCCCAATTGCCTAGCCCTTACCACTCTTCTGCCTTGGAACCAAAACACAGTATTTGTCCTATGAAGGAAGGTAAGAATTTTTTTAAAAGAAAGTTTACAACAATTTCCTAGGTACCCAACTCTGAAAATAGGCAATATGTGCCCATTTTATGCACTATTATTTGAATTCAGATAAAAATAAAAGGAGAAGTTGGTGTAGGTAGCTTTTTGGTTGGTGAGGAAGCAAAGAAAAACTGAACAGCATTATTAAAATGTTACTATAGCTTTTAGTAAAATTAATAAGAATTCTAAAAATTGGTATACACATAGCACTTATACATACCTAACATCATATGATCTTCATAATTAACCTCCAAGTTAAGTATTACAGATACTTTTGTTTCATGTTACAGAAACTCTCCAACTATGCCTCAGCTTCCTAAAGCCTAATAGTATCTGCCTCATTTTCCTGAGGCATAGTTAGAGAATTTAGGTGACTAGCCTGTGGACACTCAACTAATTTTTGTCAAAAGGGGAATTTAAATCCATGTTTGTTTTTTTTTTGCCTTAGAAATCAGAAGACTCCCTTAGGTAATGTTGCTTTTCTTAATGTCAAAACATTAGTAATAGCGCCTCCCTTGTTAACTTTTTGACCTTCCTCTCTCTTGCCCCTTTTTTTGTGAGTTTGTCCATTTTAATAAGAAGGCTACTTAATGTAGAGACTATGCTTGGAAAGACTGCTTCTGGGATGCTAGAAAATCCAATCCAACTTGAGTTATAGCACCTGTTAGCAGCAAGGTTCTAAGGACAAAAAAAAATCAAAATGAAAGTCTCTACCTTCAAGAAGTTTACATACTATTTGGAAAATCACCATATCAATAAATAAGGAACTCATTTTCAGTTTGTACCTTAAATAGAAAGTGTTTGGAAGCCAACATAGCATAGTATGTTGGAGTTGTAGTCAGGAAGGCTTGGGTTCAAAATTCCACTCCTAGCACTAGCCCTGTGACCACTGCTGTTATTTAACCTCTGAACCACAGTTTCCACTCTTATATACTGTAATGTGAGGCAATAAAATTGCTCTTTTGCTCAAAATTGATGATGTATATAAAGCAATTTATCAAATATAATTTTCCTAATAATGATTTTCAGGAATACAAAATGGATTAAAGAGACACACTATGATGAAACTATTGCAATAAGAACCAATGTTTTTGAATCTCAACATTTATGAATGATGTGACCTTATTTTGTAACATCTCTGGTTCTCTTTTCCCATCTTGAAAATTAGAAAGTTGAAGTAATTTACCTTAGGTCCTCTTTTAGCTCTAAATCTATGATCCTAGGATTTTATGCTCCCAGACCCCATTAATAATGGCCCAAGGCCAGGTTACTGATCTCAGCCTAACAAAGTTGTGTTACTTAATATTATAACCTCTAGGCTATAAGTTGCAGTCACATGAAGCAGTTGTTCTCATTAGGAATACCGAGAGACTCTATAAGACACACAATCAGAATGTTTCCCCTTTTCTGTTGATTTTCATCAACTAGTGTCAACACATCCATCACTGTTTCCTTTTAGAATCCATATCAATATCTATCTTTGCTGTGAATGCATTAGTACAAGAATTAGCAGGAAATCTCTAGCCTCTTTACCTCTAGGAAAGTCAGTTTTTCTGGACTCCTCTTTCTATTCTTGCTACATTGGAAATTATGCTTTCAAGCAATGCTAGGGATGAATTCCATGTGTAGTAAGTTCTGGTAGGTGAGAGAGAGAGAGATACACACAGAGAGAGAGAATGTCAGTGTGAGAAGGATCTGTCATTTCATCAAAAAAAAGGTTAGCTTCCAGTGTAGGAATTTCCTCTACCTTAATATTTAGGTGTTCTGAAATAATCCAGGGTTTGAGAAGCCTGTGGTCTTAGAATTGTGTCAGTCTCTCCCTTTTTTATCTTTATCTTTTCTCATTCTCCTCCATGTTTACTTCCTTTACTTCCTTCTTCCCACCAACCCCCTTGAGAGATGTGCCATTTTTCTGAAGGTCTAAAGAAAAATAATTCAGCCATTATTTATATCCAAAGAGCACTGAACTAGATTGTTTGTCTACTAAAGTTTTGTGGTTTTTTTAAGTAAGACCAACCCACTTTCTGATATTACATTTTTCTGTTTTAATAAGTTTTCAAAATGTGTGAATAGCATACATAACAATGAACTGTGGGTGATATATTTAGCTGAATTACAGGTAAACTGTGTTTTACAAAGTTTTACTATGAATAATATTTTGAAAAATATTCCTCTAAGATCTGCCACTCAACTACATTTTTGTATTTCTTGCATGCCATGGACAGCAATTCAACCTTTCATGTGTTTTTTTTTCCCCTTCATGTCCAAAGTGCAAGACTTTTTTTCTTATTGTCTAATAAATTATACATTGCTCTCTAAGGAAATCTGATAGAAATAGTTTTCCCTGGTTTTCCTCAAAAGTCTCCACTTTTATCTCTCTGGAAATTCAGGTAGATCGCTAATGCTTTTCAAAATGAAGCCTATAAAACGTGAAAACATTAGGCCTCAGCACAAAGGACATCCGGAAGAAAAATACATTTCAAGCTCTACTAATTCATATATTCAAAAACATCTGTTGAATACATGCTGTCCTAAAGGCTTTATGCTAGGACCAAGAAATCACAGATATGAATTCAGGTACTGTCCATACATACACCCAAAGAGCTCACAGTCTACTTAAGGGAATCAGATCTGTAACCAACATGATGCAAAAGAGGCTGTGTTATATATTGCTTAGAAGTTTTAGGATGTTGGACAAGTCATTTATCCTTTAGATGTCTCATGTTTTTCATCTTTAAAATGAAGAGGATGGACAAGGTAATTGCTAAGATGACTTCTAGCTATAAATTTTATAATCTAAAATAATTAAAATAAATTTTATAAGGCATTGTGGGAGACTAGTGGAATTTATTTGGCTTCAGTGTGGTGCTAAGAAGGCCAATGCTCTATTAAAGATATTTTTTTTATTTTGGGGAACTATAAACTCTCTCTCTCTCTCTCTCTCTCTATATATATATATATATATATATGTATATATATATATACATATATATATATGGTGTTGGAATGTAATGGGCAACATAGAAAAATTGGTATATAAAATGAAGAAAGAATTAGATATCATCCTTACCCAGAAGTAGTCTCATTAATAGGGAAATCTGAATTTTGCTTAAGAGAATCAACTTGAACTTGATTTGAAGTATTAAAAACATCAGAAGAGGAATTAGTGTTAATATTTGTCTCATAAATACTCATGCACATCATAGCCTTTGGCAGTCACATCAGCCACACCTCCACTCCCTTTCTATTTGGGTGATTATTAGGGTGTTTCTACTTTTCTAGATGCTAATACCTTCTTCCTTTCTGTGAGCTATGCTTCATATACTATTCTTCTAATGTTTCTGCCGAAGGCACTTTATCATTACTGCTGTAGCAAGTCCAAAACAGAGACCCAAATTTAGCATAATGTTAGAGCCATCTGTCTTTTATTATTTTGTTTTTGTTTAATATTTGAAATGTTCTATTGTGAACTTAGTGCAGAATCATTGTTCTCAAGATCTGTCTTTACAGTGTCAATAACAAAGATTCTATGTGGAACCACTGTTTGTTTTTTGTTTATTTTCATTTTTATACTATGCCAAGTAAATTCATCATGATATTTCTATTAAAATTTATTGTACATTCTTCCATTTGCATATTTTATAAAAAACATATACACTTGGGAGAACCAGGTAACTCAGTGGATAGAGAAGCAGGCTTTGGAGGTCCTGGGTTCAAAGTAGACTCAGATACGTCCTACCTCTATGACCCTAGGCAAGTCACTTAACCTCCACAGCCTAACCCTTACCACTCTTCTGCCTTGGAACCAGTACACAGTAATTTGGCATTTAGGGGTATGATGTAGAATAAGATTATAAAAGTAGGTTGGGGCCACATCATCAAGGGTTCAAATATCAAACATAGCAATTTATATTTGATACTATACATAACATGTAAATATTAGAGTTTGGGGAGTAGGGGAGTCATTTAGGCTCACACTTTAGAAAAATAACTAAATTTTTTGTAGAATGATAAGAAAGGGAAAAGATATAAGTCAGAGAGGCCAATTTAGAAGGTTAATCAAAAAGTATTTATAAAGGATTTATTTTGTCCTAGGCACAGTGCTAAGCTCTGGGGTTATAAATAAAGACAAAGTTTCTGTCCTCCAGGAGCTCATATTCTAATGGCAGAATCTACATGTAAATAAATATTACCTAAAGATATAGACAATGTCATTTCAAAATGATAACACTAGCAGCTGAAGGACAAAGATGGGTCTTTTTTTTTTCAAAACGGGGAATTTGAATTAAATCTTGAAGAAAATCAGGGAAACCTGAAATAAGAGAAGAGGACAGAACATTCCAGGCATGGAGAGTTGTGGGTGAGGAATATCCAGTATATCCGTGTCCCTGGGTCAGAGAGAGTAAGTTGGAGAGTAAAGAGTGAGAAGACTAGATAGGTAAGAAAGATGAGGTTGTAAAGAACTTTAAATGTCTGACAGAGACAGACACATTTGTTCATGGAGGGAAGAAGAAGCCATTGGAGTTTATTAAGGGGAAAGAGTGGTGGTGATATACTCAGATTTACATTTTTTTAAAAAATCACTCTAGATCCGAGTGGAGGGAAGATAGATGGTAGGAGGGAGACCTGAGTCAGGCTGATCAGCTAGAAGGCTATTATATTGGTTTAGGTGGGAAATAATTAAGGTTAGGGTATTGGCTATATGAGTAGAGAGAATGGAACATATGTAAGATGTTTTGAAGATATAAATGACAAGATTTGATAGCATATTGAATATGTGGAATGAGTATGAACAAGGAATCAAAGGTGACACCTAGGTTGTGTTAAAGATAAGGAAGTTAAGAAAGGATAGTAAGGATTATGAAAAAGCTATTATATTATGCAATTATGAGATAATTGGTAATTTCAGAGAATGAGGTTTTCCCTAAATGTTGAAGTCAGTATCCATAGTTTCTACTTGAGCACCTGATGACCATTCCTAAAGGAAATGTCTGTCAAAGATCCCATGTTACCTACGATTGCATCCTTTTTGCATGTTTAACATGGACTTAAACTATGTATAAAAGTTCTGGGTCCTGATTGATACTTTGTGCAAAAGGGAGCAAATTTCTAAAGTATAGGAGAGGTAGAGCTCATAGCTATTCATTAATAATGTATGTACTTTATTTATTGTGTTTTAGTGATTATATGCTGTTCAATTTTGAAACTATGCTAACAGTAAGAATCTTGCAAATAGCTTTCTCACATGTTTTTGCTTCTGGGAAAAACTAAATCTATTATACCAAAGGCATATGACTAGTGCTGACTGAAAATATAATATTTAATAGACAAGGTCAATCAGCCAATGTAGGGGCTCAGAGCTAATTTTCATTGGGTAGATATACAAATGCAATACTCCTAAACAGTAGATGGTGTACCCTCCCTATCCACATCTCCCATAGAGAAAATCAGAATGGAGAAATAGTGGTTGACTTTCTGATACCTGTTTAAAATACAGAGAACTATATCAGTACTTCTATCCCTTCAGGGCTTGGGTAAACTTCCAGGATGAGCCTCATACTCCATAATGAGTAGCTATTAGTACTTTGTAATATTTAAAATCTAACAAATATTCTCTTCAAAAATAGTTTAATTATTTTTTTAGGTTTTGATGCTAAAAACTTCTTTTTATTTTTCCATTATGCAGGCAGCCATTCTCTAATTCTTTTAAAGAATTTTAAGAATTAAATTTTAAGAATTTTTAAGGTTTCGTGACTATGAATGCAACATTATTTGCAATTTCTACAAGGAATGATAATAACCATAATGATGAGAATGATGATGATAACTGCATTTTATTGTTTACAAAGGGTGACTGGTGGCTCAGTGGATAGACTCAGTCTGGAGTCAAGAAAACTTGAATTCGAATCTGGACTCAGATACTTACTAGCTATGTCACCCTAGGCAAATCACTTTTTCATGTTTG
This sequence comes from Gracilinanus agilis, assembly GCF_016433145.1. NCBI lineage: Eukaryota > Metazoa > Chordata > Mammalia > Didelphimorphia > Didelphidae > Gracilinanus > Gracilinanus agilis. The sequence continues at coordinate 260,282,276 of NC_058131.1, forward strand.
TCTTAGTTTCCTCATCTGTAAAATGAGCTGGAGTAGGAACTGGCAAATCATACCAGTATCTTTGCCAAGATGGAATCACAAAGAGTTGGACACGACTGAAAATAACTGAACAACATTGTTTACAAATCCTTTCACACACATGTTCTCATTTGATCTTCTTATCACTGCCTTGAGAAAATAAGTAGTTGATATATGGTTTTACCTATTTTTCACATTGGGGAAACTGAGGCATAACTTCATTAAAAGGTCACAATGCTGATAAATGATGAAATGACACTTGAAACTTGGTGCTTCTAGATTCAAACAGAGATGTTCCTACTAGGCACTTTCCAATGGCCAGCTTTCCATATCTGCCTACATCCAGAATGTAATGAATATTAACTGTGATTAGTCATTTATGCTATTCATTTTTAGAGACTGAATCAATGACTCATTATCACTCAATGCACAGTAGCAAATGGCCATAATAATCTAGTGTTTTATAAACCCCCAAATCCAGGCTTTGGGAGTAAAATCTGACCATTTGGCAAAAATTGCTGGGAAAATTAGAAAACAGTTTTGCAGATACTAAATATAGGCCAACATCTCACACCTTACACCAAGGTATGGTTAAAATGGACAAATGATTTAGACACAAAAAGTGACAAAAGTAAATTATGGGAGAATAGAAAAATGTATCTGTGAATTCAATGGATAAGGAAAGAGTTTCTGACCAAACAAGAGATACAGAGAATCATAGGAAGAAAAATATATAATTTTAAATAAATGATGGTAAAAAAGTTTTTTAGCAAAAAAAATGCAACCAAAATTAGGAGGAAAATAAAAAACTGGGAAAAAATGTAACAGGATTCTCTAATAAAGGTCTTATTTATCAAATATATATTGGGAACTGAGTCAAATTTATTAAAAATAAAAACTATTCTTCAATTGATGGATCTGAATAGGCAATTTTTAGAAGAAATCAAAACTATCAACAGTCACATGAAAAGTACTTTAATTCTCTACTTATAAGACAAATGCACATGAAAACAACTTTGATATACCACCTTACACCTCTCAGACTGACTAACATGACAGAAAAGGAAAATGACAAACTCTGGAGGAGATATAGAAAAGTTGGAACACCAGTTTTTGTTGGTGAAATTGTGAGATAGTCCAACAATGCTAGAGAATAATTTGAAATTATGCCCAACAGGATATATAATTGTGCATATTCTTTGACCTAGCAATACTACTAGTATATCTGTGACCCCCCACCCCCCTCCCAAAAAAAAGAAAAGGGGAAAAAGGACCTATTTACACAAAAGTATTTATAGCAGTTCTTTTTGAGGTTACAAAGAATTGGAAGTTGAGGGAATGCTCATCGTATATGATTGTGATGGAATACTATTGTACTATAAGAAATGACAAGCAGGATGTTTTCAGAAAAATCTGAGAAAACTTATTTAAACTTATGCAATGTAAAATAGGCAGAAACAGATTATTTTAATAGTAACAACACTGTAAAGATATTGATTATAAAAGACTTAGCTACTCTGATCAAGATAATGATCACAGGCATTTCTGAAGCCACCCAGGCTAGAAAAATGCTATCTGCCTCTAGAGAGAACTGATGAATTCTGAGTACAAATTGAAGCATACTCTTTTACTCTATTTTTTCTGGTTTAATTTTGTGTGTGTGTGTTTTCTTCTTCCACATAGCTAACATGGAAATATATTTTTACATGACTTTATATGTATAATCAATATCAGATTGCTTGCCTGCCCCAAAAGAAAGGGGAGAGTATTTGAAATTCAATTTCTAAAAAATGGTATATTCGTTTCCTTTACATAGAACTGGGAAATATTTCTTGAAATAAAAATGTTTAAAAAAAAACAAACCAAAAATACCCTCCCCATCTAGGGTGGTGGTGGCAATACTTTTAGAGGGTGCTCTGTGTGTAGGTTCGCCATCACTGATCTAGGGTAAATTTCACTAAGGCACATGAAAAAATAAGCAGGGAGTGTTGTAAACATATCATAGGGTGAAAAAAAAGCACTAAGAAAAGAGGAGAAAACAAGGATTTTTGTAGTGTTCTCTAGTTTTTTCTCTTCTATCCAAACTACATACCTAATGATAACAGAATATTTTCCAAGTGACCCAATGAGAATATATAAGGAGGAAGAAAGCTTTTGATAAAGCTAAACTAGTCTCAACAGTGTTATATTGACTATAGAATTTCAGAGTAAGAGCATTTGTGAAGATAATAAAAGTGCTTGCCTTACAGCTTTGTTGTGAGAATCAAATAAAATAACATGTAAAATAATTTGTGAACTTTAAAGTATTATATAAATGTTGGCTATATGTATTATTAATATCATAAAATATTATTATTAATATATTTTGTCCTCTGTCAAACATAAAGGTCTTGCTTTGGGATCACATATAATACTCTATGAATTCACTAGTGTCAGAATAATTATAGATCACTGATAAGTTATTTTGTACTTTACTCTGTGTAGGTGTTATTTTTCTCTAGAAACATTTATGCCTTTCCTTTCTGACTGAAGGTAGTGCTCTGTGTAAGATAGCAAATACAAAACTAATTGGAGAGCAGGGGAGGACTTTAAAAAATGTTTCTTCTGAACTGGCATTGTTGACTTGAGCAATTAAGAGCAACCCCCAAAGCAGCTTATACTATTTTGTGCTGTCTTTTAAAGTGTTGAGTTGGAAATCACAATGTGTTTGTTTAGCTTTTAATAAAGCATTTTGCTAGGAAAGGGAGCTGCCCTGGGGGACATTTGGCTTTGTTTTTCAATGGGTAAAAACTCAACAGTATTTAAACAACTCAGTGTCTAAAAGCCTCTGGTGCCAGTTGATGGGATTTTGTCTGCTATACCTGCCTTTCCTTTGGGGACATCTCTCCAGTCACTAGTTTGAACCCTCAAAATGAATGTTTACTCCTAACACTCCCTTCCTTCCCATCTAGTCAGACGCCATGTTTTATCCCAGTGATGGTGAACCTTTTAGAGACAGAGTGCCAGGCCCCACCCTGACTCCACCTCCCAGCCCAAGGGCCACATCCGGTTCCCCCTTATCATCTCATACCACCCCCCACCTTACCCAAGACAGGGGAAGAAGGAATCACTCCCATTGGGCTGCAAGGCAAGAGAACAGAAGGGGTGATGAGGCACATGTGGAGAGGGGGAGGAGAGTGGCCTGAGTGTTCCACACTCCTCTATCTCTGCTCCCCTCCAGCTATGTGCCACACTGTGAACTCTGCTCCCCTCAAACTTAGCTCCTCTCCAATCCCACCATGAGAATCACCCTCACCACAGACTCATCAGGCTGCCATCTGCATTGCACCCCCAGTCAACATGAGTCTTTCCCTGCCCAGCACCTTACCCCAGACAGGGGAGGGAGGAAGGGAGGAAGTACTCCCATTGGCTGCTGGGAAGATGGTGGGGAAAGTGAGGAACATGGAGAGGCGGAGGGGAACAGCTCTGCTGGAGCCCCTTCAGCTTTTTAGTAATGAATTGAGGGAAGGGGCAGTGCGTGCCACTTTTGGCACCCGTGCCCTAGGTTTGCCATCACTGTTCCATCCTTTCTATTTCCACATCTACTAAAGCTATTCCCTTCTCTCTATTCAAATGGTAAATACATTAGTTCAGCTCTTTCTGGGGCTCTAGCCATAGCCTCTCAACAGTCAATCTGGGGCATGTTATTCACAGTCTGCTGAGTGCTAGGGATATGGACTATTGTGAGTCAGTCTCTGTTCTCCAAAGGCTTACATTCTTTTAGCCCACTTCTGATGCCTCTAAGATAAAATGCAAAATCTTATCATTGGAAGCCTTTTACCTACTGGGTTCAGTCTACTTTTCAAGGCTTATTTCATGTCTGTAAGGATTTCAGCCAAATTGGAGAATTTGTTCTTTGAACTCAGTTTGCCATCTTTTGCACCTACGTCTTTGCCCCTAGGTTGTCTCCTATATTTAGAATATGCTCTTTCACCATTTGCTTAAGACTGCAAGATTTCTTTAGTGATTGGCTCATGTCACCTCCAATTCTCAGTGCTTTCTCCTTCCTCTTCTTCAGATTTCAATGTACACATGGAAGATGTATTATGTATACACATATGTCTACATATATTCAAAAACATATATGTACCTAGTAAATATAACATCTTAACATAATAAATAATATAATCTTAATCATAACATATAACAAAGATGAAATATATAATAAAATATGACATGTTACATAATGCATATATGCCAATATCATGGCATATTGATTATGTTGTAATTGTATTATATTATTATATACTTATCTATTTATATTTTGTATCTTTTCCATAGAATCTAAGTTCTTTGGGGTCAGGAACTGCTTTTCTTTTGAAGTGCTTTTATAAACAACCCCATGATGGGTCCTCTTATCATTTTTCATTTTACACTTGAGGAAACTGAAGCAGAAAGAGGTTAAAGTGGCATACCTAATAGGCATGATTTGAACTCAGACCATTTTTACTCAACTCATCATTCTTTGTTACAACTGCTGAGATTAAGGTAAATCATCTATTGCCTAAATTATAGGGAGTAGAAATAAGATGAGTGCAATGATTTATCCAAGTTTAATCCAATTCCACAAAAAAAAAATATATATACATATATATATATAATATATATATTCAGCACCTGCTACGTGCAAAGCACTATACTCAACTGTCAGTTCAAATTGTTAGATAAATATTAAATATCTATTTTAGTGTATGGCACTGGTTAACTTCATAAATATCTATTAATTGCCTAGTAAGTTCCAGGCACTATACTACCTACCTGTTTGTCTCACAGATAAATAGTATATAGCAGAGCTAGATTTTAAACCCAGATCTTCCAACTCCAGATTTTTCCTATGACCAAATGGTGGAAGGAATCCTCAACTAGAAAGAACCATGACCAAGAAGAGTTGGCAACAGTAAAGTTCTCAGTTATTCAGCTGTTGCATTTAGGAAGATTGCAGGTAAGCAGCTGCCTGAGAACACGGGGAACATGCATCGTCATCTCAGAAAAAAAAAAAAAGATCCTAAAAAGAGAAACGTCAGTGCAAATTATTGCTTTTTGCACTTCCAGTGCTTTCCTCCCTTTTAAAAATGCTGCGCCGGTTAATAACGTCGAGATAAAACTCTCTGTTAATTGGAGCACATGGAGATAATGATAGAATAATCTCTAACTAACGTCTTAAAGGTCTGGAAAGAGGGAATTTTTTATTATTATTATTTTGCAGCAGCTTCCCCACCAAACCTGAGCGTTGCACTCTGCTCCAGAGACAGACTCATCAGTGTGCGTGGCAGACTTCTGCCTTGAGGCCATTTATAGCGAGTGCCGAAGCTTGTGAAGCTAAAACAGTTTGATGTGTAATTGCAGGAGGAAATGGAAAACCTGCTGAGCATGGCAGGATATAGTGCCTTATCACCCTTTATGTGCATCCAGTGCTTGCTGAAATTGCCAGCGGATCCGCAACATCGACAGAACGGTGACATTTTTCATGGGCCGCCGTGTTCTGAATCAACACTGCAACAGTGCGATTAGAGTAGGTAAAGTAGGGGAAACAATCAAAGAGTTGCATGTGACAGATCAGTTTCTAGTCATTCCTTGGTCCTTATTGCCTGCTGTCTTGTGTGATATGCAAAACGGCTTCTCCAGACACATTACACCTCCGCATTACCTGAAAATGGAATTTTATTTGGTGGCCTGCATATAATTTATAACCCTCTTCCAATACACTTCAGTTCTCATTTAGCTAAAAGTGTATTCTTTATTTCTTTCTAGCTGGGAAATAGAAATAAAACTGAATATTCAGGAGCACTTACAATACATAAGAGTCCAATTATTGGCAGTTTAAGCCTCCTGGATACTTATTGACAACAATTGTCCATTCTATAGTAGTAAACCCCTGAGGTATTTTTTGGTCTCAGGAGAACCTTCTCTCAGTTGTCATGAACTACAGAGGGGCAGTGGATCTGCTTTTTCTTCCTTTAAAAGCTGTTGAACATTCATTCACTCTAGATTGATACAAAAGATTAATATTTCAAAGAAGGCATAATTCCAACTAAATCACTTTAGTAAAGATGACCAGAACTTTGTTCTTGAAACTTGTTGCATTTTTTGGTGTTGGAAATAATCATAAATGTAATAATCAGTGTCGAATATCTGTAATTTAATTTTGACCAAGAAGCTATTAAATGCTTAATATAACCAACCCTAAATTTGGGGGGAATAAGTATAAAAATCTGTGATTTCATCAATGTGGGAAACTCCTGCTACGAAAAACCTGCACCAGTGTAGACCAGTAACTTCATTGCAGTTTATATTCTTAGAGAATTGGCTGAGGACACTGCTGAAAGCCATGATAATACAGCCAGTATGTCACAAAGATAAGACTAGAATCCAGGTCTTCTTGATGCCAAGGTCAGCTCTCTATCTTCCCTATGGCTTCTTCACACCCTCTCATTCTCACTAATAACAGTGATAAGCATATCGACCTCTCTGGCTTTTGTTGTCATGTGTAAAATGAAGATGTTAAAAGGGTAGCAGACCATAATGGAAAGAACATACTGGATTTAGAGCCAAAGGAACTGAATCTGGATCTTAACTCTGCTGTTTATGACTGTGTGACCCTGGGCAATTTCATAAACCTTTGTGGACTTCAGTTTCCTCAGATTCAGTGTTCTCTAAGGTCCTCCTCAGCTCTCAAGGTAGGAAAAAGTAATAAAATAATAATAACAATAATAATAGCAACCACTACTACTGACATTTGGATAAGTGTTTTAAAGCTTAAAAGTTTTAAAGAATATAAGGCCCTTTACATACATAATTTTATTCCTGTTATAGTATACTTATTCCTTGTGAGGCAGTTATTTCAGATATTGCCAAGATTTTTTTAAATGACTGATAAAACTGAGGCTCAGAGACTGTAAGTGACTTTGTTTATGGTTATAGAGTTAGGAAGGGCCCAAGATAGAATTCAGAAACCTCCCAAATCCAAGGCCAGCATTTTATTTCCCATCTCACTTTACCACTTTGCTTTTTAGCTGTTCTGACTAGATGATCTCAAGTCCTTCAGTTCTGACATTATGTTTTTAAAGATCCCTTCCTGTGTGTGTGTGCATGTATGTGTTTGTGTGTACGTGTATACTAAGGTCCCTTCCAGCTCTAATAGTCTATGTTTTCTTCTAATGTCCTTCAAGGTGTACATTATGATTTTATTCTAGGATTGTTCACAATAATAACATTTGACTAGCAGGTAATGTCATAGACAACTATTTACTTAAAGCAGGCTTACATAGTTTTGGATAAATCCTAGTTAGATTATTTATAATCTAATTTAGCGCTACCTTGTAAAAGCACTGAATTAAGCAGTAGCTTTTCTTCACTATTTGATAGAATAATAGATTCATAGAAGAATTCATTTGCTACTCTGAGCTATGTATTGAAGAATTCTCCACGGGATAAAGTTTAGTGATTTGTGAAACATTACAATGCATTTATAAGACAAAGCGAGAGAGCCTTTTCATAGCTCACTCTCGGTTAGACCTATATCAGATGGCATTAGAATCTCTGAGAAAAATCATACTCTATGAACTATGATGCCATTCTCCTTTTTGGAAGAAAATTTATTCTACCAAGGGTATAGACTATAAAAGCCTACAGCAAAACTTGCTTTGGTGTCCATAGACTTGGGATCATTTCACCTCCTTCCTGTTCAATTAAGTGAATTAAAGGACTTGATAAAAAACCTCTTCATTAGATCAGAAGAAGTATGCTTTCCGGCAGCAACAATGCACCTCAGCTAGCACTCTACTGCACAAACCATCAAAAGGGAAGGCAAGCTTTGTTGAGATGAGAGAGATGACACCAAAAATACTAACTAAAGAGGTGGTTAACTCTCCATGGCATAAACTTATCTGCTTTTTGTTTGATGTTTGTAAGTGTGTTTTCTCTAGATTTTCCTTCCTCCTCCAACTTTTTTTTTCTCCGATTTTATCGCTCAGTTAATCATTTTTCTGCTCCCTCCTATTTTCACTGTTTGACTGGCTTACTTGACAGTGGCTTTTAAGAAATGAAAAATTTGTCCACATGAGTTATTTAGCATTATAGAAATCAAACCAAGCAAACAGGATGGGGTGGGGGTGGGAGGGGGGAGGAGAAACCTGTTGAATAAACTTAGCTCCCCTTTCTATCACACCCCACTTTTATTGAAGCCAGTTTATGTGTTTGGACATCAAATTACTCATGACACTGTGGTGCTATTAGCTTTTTTTTTTTAATAAGACCTGCCACTGCTTCAGTCTTGGACAAAGAGCCAGGGGGCATTAGAGAGGGCCTGCAGCTGAGAAGGTATCTCATTCTAAAGCCTTATGGCTCCTGATGGCTGCTGAAGACACTTGCCTTCAGGCTGTATGACAGCGTTCTCAGGAAAAACCACAATGTCAGAGAACATTCAGGATTGCTTCTGGTGGCTGGCCTCTGGCATAGGAAGGAAAGAAAGTAAAAATAAAAGATGAGTAAGAAAATGGGGTATACAATAAAAGGGAATATAAAGGAGTGAATAAGGAGTAGGACAAAAAGTGAAAAGACAAAGTGGGGATGCAGGAAAGAGAGGATATGAAGGATAAGGGAAAAGAGGGAGAGTTGGATTTAAGGTCTTCCATGCTGAACTATAAAGACATAACCTTTACAACTGGGAATTACCTTAAAAAATATCTTGTCCAAATGTTCTCTTTCCACATGAGGAAGTTGAGTTTCAGAAAAGCAAAGCTGTCCAGTATTACAAAAATAATAATAGTGTCCATGCAAAACCTCCATCTCTCATATCCATACCTTCATGCTGGGTATCTCCCATGCCTGGACCACTCCCTCTCATTAGAATATCTGATTTCCTTCAAAATTCAGCTTAAGTGAAGACTTTCTTGTTTTTCCCACAGATATTAGTATCTCCCTTCCACAAGTGACCTTCTACTTATTTTTAAAATGTTTTATTGAATTTATCTGAATAAGAAACACCATTTCCCTCCATTCCCCTTTCCAAAATGTTATCCCATATTACAAAAATCATAAGGAATTCTTACATTTATTTTATATATACTTATATATTGACATGTTATCTCTTCCATTATAATGTAAACTTCTTGTGGGCAGGCAGGGACTATTTGTAATCCTGCCTTTATATCTATAGGCATAATGCCTGCCATACAGTGTTTAATATAGATTTTTTTGTGGATTCATTGGAAATAACATTGGATTTCAATAAAAAATCAAAGATGGTAAACTTGAAAGGGACCTCAGAAGTGAAATGATCAAGATTGATTCTGTATCATTTTCTTATTAATTTCTATTTATACTGACTGCTTTTGTCCTGTAATCACTTAAATCATGGGTCTCTTTTTCTTAACCTGGTTCCTAATTCAGCTGTTGTGTAATAAGTTAAACTTAGAAATCTAGTTCTTCTGCTAACTACTGATGTATTCTTGCCTTGAAGAATTAACTGGACTTGGGGGATGTTTGTGAACAAAAGGGTCTGACCTAATATCTTTATATCACCAAACTATCCTTCTGGTTTACTTTCTGAAAGTCTATTAAAGGGATTCCATCTTGCAGGTGTTCTAAAACAATGAACACTTCTTAGTCATATGGAAGGAAGGAGGATGTCTTTGCTGGTCCCCACTACCAAAATAAATCAATTATATTGTCTTCCATGCCAATATGCTTCTTGTTCTGGATGTCCCAAAACCTATAAAAACTGTTCCTTCATTTGGAGGTCTCCACTAACTGAGGAAGCTGAAATCCTATTCATTGGTAAATTGACATTTTCTTTCAACTTTATTTTATTTTATCTTGGTGTTTCATGGTATCATTAGCTTCCACTTGACTAATATTAATTTTTATGGATTCTCTTTTTTTTTAACCCTTAACTTCTGTGTATTGGTTCCTTGGTGGAAGAGTGGTAAGGGTGGGCAATGGGGATCAAGTGACTTGCCCAGGGTCACACATCTGGGAAGTGTCTGAGGCCGGATTTGAACCTAGGACCTCCTGTCTCTAGGCTTAGCTCTCAATCCACTGAGCTACCCAGCTGCCCCGTAAATTGACATTTTAATAATAAATTTATCATCCTTAGAACTTTTGTGACCCAGCTTACTTCATTTTAACTCTTACAGAGGCATACTTGAAGAATCCAAGACCATACGTGAAGAAGAATCCCCTTTATAATATAACCCAGTGATTCCCAAAGTGGGCGCCACTGGGCCCTGGTGGGTGCTGCATTGATCCAGGGGGGCGGTGATGGCCACAGGTGCATTTATCTTTCCTATTAATTGCTATTATAATTTTAAAAAAATTAATTTCCAGGGGCACTAAGTAATATTTTTCTGGAAAGGGGGAAGTAGGCCAAAAAATTTTGGGAACCACTGACATAACCCATAAGTAGCTATCCAACCTTTGCTCGAAAGTCTTCTTGTGAGACAAAACCAAAATGTCTATAGCAACCTATTCCACTTCTTTTTTTAATTGAAATTTTTTATTTAATTAAATAATTTAAAATATTTTTCCATGGTTACATGATTCATGTTCTTCTTTCCCTCCCCTCTGACCCCACCTCCTCGTAGCTAATGTGAAATTCCACTGGGTTTCCACTTCTTAATAATACAAATTATTAGTAAGTTTCTATTTACATTAAATCTTTCTTATAATTTACACTCATTGATCCTAGTTTTGTTCTCTGGGACCAACCAAAATATGTTTAGCAGTTCTCATATCATGATATGCCTTTTCTCTTCCTCAATAAACATTCCTTGTTCCTTTAGCTAATCAATCTCTTCTTTTATGAAATGATCTCACATGACCATCCTGGTTACCCTTTGCTTCATGTGTTCCAGCTTATCAGTGTCTTTGCTACACTATGATACTTATGCCTGAGGATAGTATTCCAGGACAGAACACAGTAGGACTGTCACTTCTAGAGTCCCTCCATTGAAGATGTCATACATATGTGGGGACTGCCATGTCATAATGGCAGCATAAACTGATCTTAATGTCTAGTAAAACTACAAAATCTTTGCCAGAACACCAGTGTGAAATAGGAGAAAAGACATAGAAGGCTGAATTTGGAACCTGCTTCCTTTATTTACTTATGTGTGCAGGATTAGGCAAACAACTGAATCTTTATGATCCTCAGTTTTCCTTCTTTATAGTGATTGTTTTAGACTGTGAATCGCTAGGTATTTTACTGCTTAAATTCTGATGACTTAATATAAGAAAATAAATGTAAAGAAAAAAAAACAAGATTAAAACTAAATAGTATCTCATAAAGACCCAGCATATCCCCAAAGAAAAGATAAGACAATGCCCTTCCTTTTCTTCTTGGCAGAGTTTGACAATGAGGGGATGGGAGAGATAATATTCCCTATGTGTGTTGTTCAGTTTTTCTGAAATGCCTTTTATGCCCTCCCCTGTTATTATTTTTTTAATATATATATTTTTAATTTTAAACCATTAACTTCTGTATATTGACTTATAGATGGAAGATTCGTAAGGGTAGGCAATGGGGGTCAAGTGACTTGCCCAGGGTCACACAGCTGGGAAGTGTCTGAGGCCGGATTTGAACCTAGGACCTCCTGTCTCTAAGCCTGACTCTCACTCCACTGAGCTACCCAGCTGCGCCCCCCCCCCCCCCTTTTTTTTTAAAGAAAAAGTTTTGGGTTAAACAAGGGAGAAAAAACATATTGGAAAATTAAAATGATGTAAAAATAAATATCAGTATGTTTTAAAAATCTCTCTGACCTCTTAGGACTCTAAATCACATATTATTTTTACTACCTATTGCATACTACCTCTCTTGTATTCCTGCTTGTTCACTTCTATTTGAATTTGTGTTTGTCATTGCATCTTCCTTTTCTCTCTATACAGGGAGTTCATGAGGGTAGACACTGTCTCTGAGCATTTGATTCTCTAGCTCCCACTGGAGTGCCTTGCATTTAGTAGGTGCTGAATGAATGACAAATTAATTGAACTGAATTGTGAAAGGATTGGAGGACTCGTGAGAGAGGCAAATAAAAGACAATAAATAATGCCCTTTTGGTGATGAATGTTAGAATGCAACTAACTATTGTCTCAGGTACACATGTTGCCTGATTTAAGGTTACAGTTTACCCACTCTTGGTCTATCTATTTCTAATGCCAATTAGAAGTTTCTTACATTTGGCAAAATAGTGGCTGCTGTAGGCAGTGATTTAAGAGCATATGATCTTTGCCCTCTAAGGTGTTATACCCTAGAAAAGGGAAAGCTGACTCAGAAGTGGAGAGAAATGTGCATGTGAAAGAATAAAAACATCGACCAGAAAACAAATCAATAGTGAAGGCAATTACATTATGTAGTGTCTGGGATAAGTGCTTTTTTAGTGATCACAGGGTGTGAGGTTGGAGCAGGCTCAAGGGTATTTATGTTATTAACTCCCCTTAGATCAGTCCGGGAGGGCTTCATGGAGAAGACATTTGAGGAATTGTTTGAATCTTGCAAGATCATTGTTTGGGAAAGAAATAGGAAGAGATGACTTTAGTTACCTAGTAATGTTTTGGAGAAGTGGCAGAGTAGGGACCATCTTTGCTGTTAATCAAGTATGGAATAATTCCAACGAGAATTGAGGAGTCAATAAACATGAAGAACCTGGATTGAGGACACTGGCTGGAGTGTCTCTGTGTCATAGAAAGGAACTTGCTGTGTTTCTGACACATCTCATAACTTATCCAAAGGATTTCCCACCCACCCCCAACTCCCTGCTCTTTAGCTTGTGCAAATGATGGTGAAGGAAACTGAAAGTGAATGATTGTTTTTTTAGATATAGTGTGCCCTACACCATCTACTTGGTGTTTGTCATTCAAGTAGACAGAAAACTCAACAGTTTGGGTCCTATTCATGTGACCTGTTTTTTTTTTGTTTCTTTTTAAATCACTTCTCTCTTAAAAGTGAACACAATTTTTCTGGTTGTTACATAAAAAGATAGTACTTTAACCAATGAAATTGTAACCCACTGTCTCTCTAATTTTGCTAAGATCCGTGGAAGACAAAGAGGGAAGTTACAGCCCATAGTACCCCTTTAGTATAGCAAATAACTATAACTAAGCATGATTTGAAAATAAGGTTTCTAAATTCATGTTCAGTTTGGACTGTTCCTCTGTATTTTAATATGCCTAAGTAGGAATTAATTTCCATAATAACTACAAAAACAATTTAGCAGATTTTTCCAAGCATGGTGAAATTCCAAAGCAATAATATTAAAAGCACCTTTAGTTTTTGAACCACAATTAGCAATCTGGAGTCACAGGTCTTACATTAAAGGGATCATTCACTTTCAGTTTGCCCCAGAATCACCCCTTCAAGTGCAGAATGAGGGAGACATGACCAAGAAAGAGTTCGTATGGGAAAGACTTGTTGATTTTGTTGGACTTCAAATTCAATATGAATTAACAAAATGTCATGGCAACAACAAAAATGTAAATTTGATCTTGAGTTACATTTTTAAAAAGCATGGTGTTCAAGAATATAGGAGTTGATAGTTCTTCAATAACCCATCCTGGTTTGACCACCTAGAATATGGTCATCACTTCTGGACACTGAATTTTTAGAATAACATCGATAAGCTGGAATGCTTCCAGAAAGTGACCAGTATGGTGGGAAGACTAAAGATTATACAATAGAAGGATTGCTTAAAAGGAACTAATGATATTTAGTCTATAAAAATGAAAACTTAATGGAAACATTATAGTTTCCCTAAGGAAAAAAAATCTCATTTCAAGAAGGATTAAGATTTTTCTCATTAGTCTCAGAGTATAGAATAAGAAGAAATAGGTAGAAGTTACAGAATGGAAAGCTTTGGTTCACTATGAGTAAATTATTTCTAGGAAATGGTGTTGTTTATAAATGGTATGGACCCTTTTAGGAGATAGTAATTTCTCCATCACTAAAGGTATACTTTAAATAATACATGAATGTATATGTGAATATATACATGAATATGTGCATATATATAAACATATATATACATGTTAACAAGCATTTCCCTTTTATCTTCCATTGAAAACAATAAAAAAGAAAAGTCAAGTTTTTGAAACAAGTATGGATTGTTCAAGCAAAATAAGTCCCCATATTAAAAATGCCACCAAACCTATCTCATTCGATGACTTGGGCCTCTCTCTTTTAAGAGGCAGGTAAGTAAGTGGCTCAGTGGTTTGAGAGTCAGGCCTAGAAATAGGAGGTCCTGGGTTCAAATTTGGCTTCAGACACTTTTCAGCTATGTGACCCTAGGAGAGTCATTTAACCCTCATACCCCAGCCCTTATGGTTTTTCTGCCTTAGAACCAACACACAGTATTGATTCTAAAAGAGAAGGTAAGGACTTAAAAAATGAGGTGGGTATTATGTTTCATCTGATATCTAGAACTGTGTTAATTATGGTTAGTCACTGAATTGATTAAAATTCTTAAATCTTTCTAAATTGTATGGATCTATAATGCTGTTGTTTTGTTTTGTTTTTCAAATGAATTGGTGTCTTGGTCCTTACTTCATTTTGCTTCAGTTCATACAAGATTTTTCCATGTTTCACTAAAACAGTTTTCATAATTTCTTACAGAACAAGAATAGTCTCTTACATTCATATATCATAATTCACCTAACCATTCCTCATTTGATAGACCATTTTGGTTTCTAGTGCTTTGCAACTACAAAAGGGAGGGTTATAAATATTTTTATACATTTAGGTTTTTTCCTTTATTTCTCATCTTTTTGATGAATAGGCCTATTAGTGATATCACTAGATCACAGGCTACTTAATTGGTTGACATAAGTCCAAATTGCTTTCCATAATGACTGGACCAATTCTATACTAACAATACATTAAACAATTCCCATTTTCCTGTGGCTCCTCTAACAATAGTATTTTTCTTTTTTGGCCAACTTTTCTTATATGTATAAAGTAAAACCTTAGAATTGCTCTAATTTGCATTTTTATAATTATTATTTTGAACATTTTCATATGAGTATTAATGATTTCCATTTCTTTTTTGAAAACTGCATATTTATATACCCTTTGCCATTTGTCAACATGCAAGATCTTTAAGGAAAGACTGAGTGGTCATTTGTTAGAGATATTGAAGAGGACCTTTGTAGAGAGAGGGGTTGGATAAAATGGCTTTTGTAGTCTTTCCAACTTTATGATTCTATGATTTTGAGTTATAATAGGATCATAAAACTAAAATGGCCTGAGAGGTCTTCCACTCAAAATCGTATTTTACAGAAAAGGAAATTGAGGCCCAGAGAAGCAAAGTAACCCAATATCTTATCATCACAAAGTAGCAGAGTTGGAATTTAAAAATAGGTCCTCTGATTCCAAAACCATTATTTGCTTTCTACTCTACCACAATGGTTTTGACACTATTCCAGTAATTTAAATAAATACGCTTCAGTTGTTTATGTTTCCTTAATTAATGGATAAAATTTCTTCAATTATGCCTTGTATTAGAAACACCTATTCCATGGAACATTTACTATTCCATTTTGTCTTTATGCCACCATAAAAAGGAAGTAAATACTGGTGGTAAACACATCTTCTGTGAAGAAATCCCATTAGAAAATATGAAAATCTATATCCCATGCAATATTTGTGTTTTTTTAAGAAGCCAGTAAACCTTTCCTGCTAAGTTTTAGTTTTATAGTGTGTGTTTTGTTCTCCTTGAAAGTACCTCATAAATCAATTGGACACATTTTGCTATAAAAGAAATATTTTATGTGTGAAGTACTTTCTTCAAGACTTTTCTATTTTATCAGAGGTTTGTAAAAGTGTGAAGTGACACGTGGGTATAATTGGTTGGCTATAGTCCCTAACCGTGGATGTTGTATATCTCTTCTTATGCAAAATTTATTTGAATGTCAGGCCTTTATTTGAGCAGATTGGGAAAAAATGTCCTGAAAACATATTTCATGGAAAAGAATATGCTAATACTTTCTGCAAAACTTTGTATTCATGTATTGATGAGCTGTTGAAGTAAGCCAACCACAGAGTATATTTGGAATAACAAATACTATTGGCATATGTTATTATATTGACAGTATAACCAGGAACTTCAAAGTGGAGATATAATTTGTTGTTAACACAATATCTCAGAGACTTAGGATAAAAATAATTAATAAAATGAGATTTACTTAAAAAAAAAACATTTCCACCCAACCTATCCCTTAAGTGCCACAAACCTGAGCTACTAAATTTTCCCTAAAGATGTCATACTACTTCACCTTATACAATTACCACCCCCTAGAATTCTCTTTCCCATTTCCCACAACACTCTGTCTCTACCTTTCAAAATCCTATCTTAACCATTTACCCAGAATCCTCAAGAGTGAATGTATAAAACCAGGCACACTAGGTTCTTTCTTCGTGAGCACTAAAATGTAATAGGTTGATCTTTTGATTTGTTCCTCCCTTTCCTCAACTCCCCATCACAGGTTAGAGTGGGAAATTCTCCAAATATTTGTTGTTGTTGTTGCTGCTGCTGTTCAGTTGTTTTTCAGTCATGTCAAACTATGATTCTCTTTGGGGTTTTCTTGGCCAAGATACTGGTGCGGTTTTGCCATTTTCTTCTCCAACTCATTTTACACATGAAGAAATTGAGGCAAATGAGATTGACTTGTCTAGTATCACAGAGCTAGTAAGAGTCTAAGGTCATATTTGAATTCAAGAAGATGAGTCATCTTCTTGACTCTAGACCTGGCACTCTCCTGTGTCAGTCACCTAGCTACCCCTTTCTAAATATAGTTTATACATAACATGTCTAGGTTTCCACAGCCCTAAGTAACAGGGTTTGCAGATCTTGAAGAAGTACTCTGAGTAAAAAATGTGGATCGGGTACAGAGTAGTCCACAGGAAATGCAGATGGTGCAGAAGACTAAGAGGACTCACTAAACAAACATAAGAAATGCAGAGGGACTCAGTAGTACATGAACAAATTCTTCATACTCTCTGGGGTAGTAAGACCTACTTTTCTGCCAGGATACAAAGTACTTATTCAGCATAATCAAGGAATATTTTCTCTCCAACCAATAATCCCATTTAGACTCTCCATCTTTCAATAGTTATCTCAAAGACCATTTTTTAAAATGAAGTCTTTCCTTTATAAACAGATCATTCTGTTCTTCCTATTAATGGTAAAAACAATATTAAGAACAACCATAGTAATAGCACCGAGTTATAATGTTTTGCTATTTAGAACCTGGAATTTTATAAAGCATTTATAGTAAAATAACGCTGTGAGACTGGTAGCTCTGACAAGGAGCTGTAGTGCTGTGGATCCCAGCCTTAATCAGTAGTGACTTAGGTTTGAATCTTACCTCTCTTATCTATTAGGTATCTGACCTTAAGCGGGTGACTTAGTCTGTCAATATCCATTTTCTCATCTATCAAAGAGGGAAAGCAATATGTGTAATAGCTGCCTCATAGAGTAGTGAGGGGAAAAATCACACAAGAAAATATATAATTTTATATAAAAGCCTTTGTAAATGTCAAAGCAAAGTTTAGTTTTCAGACATTATTATCACTACATTATACATTGGGAATTAATAATACAGGTATTATTTTACACAATTTGACCTCTCTCTGAAACCCCATATATATGGAACTTGTCATATTATTCCCTGTGTTATTGATCATATGTGCACTTGTACACATATATGTATTTCATATATATGCACTTATATATTATATATACATATACTTGTACTATATATTTGCATATACATGGAGAATTGTCCGAGTGTGTGTGTATATATGTAACACACACACACACACACACACACACACACACACACACACACACAAACACGCCTCTTGTACAATTCTCCTTGAGCAACTTTATGATGCAGT
The DNA here is from genome assembly GCF_016433145.1 of Gracilinanus agilis. NCBI lineage: Eukaryota > Metazoa > Chordata > Mammalia > Didelphimorphia > Didelphidae > Gracilinanus > Gracilinanus agilis. The sequence continues at coordinate 260,300,217 of NC_058131.1, forward strand.
GGATAGAGCTCCAGGTCTTGAGTCAGGAAGACCTGAGTTCAAAATCCTCTTTCCCTCAGGGTCTTCATCTGCAAAATGAGCTGAAGAAGGAAATGGCAAACCACACCATTATCTTTCCCAAGAAAATGCTAAATGGGGTCAGGAAGAGTCTGACACAAATGAAATAACCGAAGAACAACAATAACACATTCTCCTTGATAACCTTTAAATTTCTAGAGCTCAGAGACCATATATTTTCTAGAGGGCCTGTCATAAAAGGCACTCAGTAAATATTTATTGAATTAGCATGAATTTTCTCACAGAATTCAAGTATACTGAAGGAAGCATTTCCATTATGTTTTTAAATTGTCCTGCCCCAATATAAGTTTAGCTTTTCTTGACTACTTTAACTGAAAATACTTTGAACTTAAAAATTTTATTTTTTTCAGCTGAAAATAATTATTTTAACTCTTTTTCACAATGGTCAAAGCAGCACGGATATTTGAACATCAAATGAGGAAACATAGGTCAACCTGAAGCAATTGTAAACTTTAGCTATATAAGGAATATTGACATATTTCAAGTAGTCACTCTATTCTGCCCTAAGGCATAGTAATATGTCAAAGCATTATGGAAGGTAATTAGGAAGGGAGGAGTATAGGTATCATTTTGAAAGTAAAATCAATTTGCCTTTTGAATCTAAACCATTATGTCAAGTAGTTATTCTGATGTAATGGACAACCCAGTTCATCCTAATAGAAAAAACAATACACTAGTGTACTAGTACATTAGTAAAACTCTGTTGGAATAATTTAAGCAGAAAATTCATATTCCATTGACAGAAATTCTGGTCTATTTTGAATGTATCTTTAAATACCATTTTTCTGGCTCTCTAGACTTTGTATGGGAGGGGGAAAATCTTTTTCCTGAACATCTTAGAGTAATTAGTGCTGAAAATTGAAGGTTCACATTTTTTTTTTGCTCATTTCCCAGTGGGCCTCACAAAATAAGCTAGAAATGAATCCTCATATAATAAACTCTCTGCTCACCTCAGGAAAAAGCATTCCTAGGCTTTGGTAAATCTAAGCCAGTAAAACTAAGTAATTAGAATCACAAAGCATTGTGGTTATAAAGGATGATTTAATCCAAATTCTTTATACCAGTGCTCTGAACTTTCTCCTCATAGCCTAGTTCTAGCCCCCATCCTTCTCTCTCAACTGATCACTTTACTACCTACCTTCTGTTAGTCAATCTATTACAAGGAATTTATTACTTCTAGTCAACACTTTCAAAATAACTTTGCATCTTTACCATCTATCCTTTTTTGTTCCATACTCCAAGGATATAATGGTGCTTCTACTTAAAAAAATTATAACCCTTACCTTCTATCATAGATTCAATATTATATGTTGATTCTAAGGCAGTAGAGTGGCAAGGGCTAGGCAACTGTAAGTGACTTGCCCAGTGTCACACAGGTAGGAAGTGTCTGAGGCCAGTTTTAAACCTAGGACCTTTGGAAACAAGACATTACACTCTATCCATTGTGCTACCTATCCGTTCCTTATTATTCTTTTCAAATCAAAAAATACTATTCTTTTAAAAGCAATACACACAAACAAAATAAATTAATATATTGGCCATGTCTGAAAAGAAATGTCTGGTTCTGTCCCTCTATCCTTCATCTCTGTTTATGCCTTAGATCCCATCCTGTCCAATCTTCTCATCCAGGTACCTGCACCATTGATTGTGTCATATTTCTCCAGTTTTTCCCCCTTTCTACAGACTCTTTCCCTGCTGCTTAAAAACATGTTCATGTCTTCTTATCCTTTAAAAATGAAAACAAACAAACAGAAAAGAAAACTTCATTTGACCTTGCCATCTGCTCAAACTGCCATTTAATATCTCTCTTCTCTTCTACTGCTAAGCTCATAAAAAAGAATAATAGACACTTTCTGCCTCTACTTTTCTACCACCCCATTCACTTCTCAGACCCTCTCAAACTGCTTTCCAATTTGATCACTCCTGAAAATGCTTTCACAAAATTTTCAGTGATATGGCCTTTTCTCAGTCCTCATCCTCCCAGGCATTCCTTACCACTTTATACAAATTTAACTAATTCCATCTCCCGAATAGTCTTTATTCTTTCAATGGCCTATTCCTTAAACCTGGTACCATTTTTTTTACCCATCTGTCTTTCCTTTCTTAATTCTTCTTTGCAGAGGTATCTTATCATCTCATCATGCCCCCAAGATTCTGTTCTTAACCCTCATCTTCCCCACTGCTCTGGGGTATCTTGACTCTCATAGATTCAAATATTAATCTCTGCATATCACTTGTAAATTAGTATCTGTATTTATACATGCATACACACATGTAGAATATTTATTCATACATAAAGCCTTTCCCTTCAGATCTAGTCCTTTATCATCCACATGTTAAACAACTCCACTTGGATGAATTTCTGACAACTCAAAGTCATCATTTAGAAAATTTATAGACCCTTATAAACTTCCCTTTGTCTTAGAAGTCTGGGGAAACAAATCTAAACCTAGTTATTAGAATGGTCAGGAATGACTGACCTGATACAAATAAGAATTTTTATAAGAAGCTTTACTTAGGTTATAAGGATACCATTGTTAAATGCAAGGAATACTACATATGGAATGTGCCCATACTGGTGAGTTTTTTGGTTTTAGGTTTTATATATATATAAATCAGGGCTGATTTCCCTCAGTCTCCTTTTTTACACCTGAAGAAATTCTTAAAATTGTGACTTGTGTACCTTACACAGGATTAAAACTAAGGAACCCACCCAGACTGAGTGTTTTTATATAGGACTTCTAGGCAATGTTTCATCAGCACAGAGCCTTTTGGTATGCTTGCAACAACAACAAAACCTTTGTTCTCTTCCTCCTGATATGATAGAACCTACCTTGTTAGCATTATGCCCAAGCTCCCATAGGCTTGAAATTCTATCTATACCATAGCCTTTGGACTTACCTCTTGAAATGGTATTTGCTGCATAGGACTTAATCTCTTCTTTGTAATATGTTTGGTATGACTATATCACATCCCACCCCTTTATTGAGGTCACAGTGGGTAATCCCATGATCCCAATTCTAATGTAGAACATGAGACTTTCACTCTACTACATTTAGACTAGAGAATCCATTTATAAAGGGAGCAGGTAGTCTTGTTATCTAAATCTAGAGATTTCCCAGCCCTCATCCCAGATTTTAGGGACATTTCTACTTGTAACTTTCTATCATCACCTTTCTTTCTGTGGGCTCCCATTTTAATAGCTCTCTTATCTCTGGTTGTCTCTTCTCTGTCTTTCATCAATAGACTTCTCCAGTATAGTTATTACAGGCATTCCTCTACAACAACTACCTCCTGTTTAGCTAAATTTGATATCTATTTAAATCTGGTCAAATCATCTACCGGGAGAGAGATTTTGAGATGGTGTAGTATATGCTGAGTGATCTAGGGGTTTTCTTTGCCTGGATTAATGCCTGGTGCAATCTTACATCTCCCGATATAGTAACTCTTGGGGGAAAGAAAGAAGGGAATGATTATTCATTGGAAGTCTATTTATTGTCATTACTCTAGAGTTATGCTGGTGAACCTTTGGTACATGTACCAAAAAGGGCACACAGAGCTCTCTCTGTGGGCACACCTACAGTCGCCCTCCAAAATTTGTTACTAGAAAGTCAGAGGGACTTAAGGTAGAGCTGTTCCCCTCCCCCTCTCCATGAGCCTAGGACATTCCTCACTTCATCCATTCCTCTTCCCAGCAGCCCAGTGGTAGCACTTTCTCCCTCTCCTGTCTTGGGTAAGAAGGGCAGAGCAGGTAGTGGGGAGCAGGGCATAGCCCTCGATCTCTGGGGGGTTCGGGTGGGGGTAGTACCTGACATTCCATCTCTAAAAGATTCACCATCACTGCTCTGAAGTCTCTACCTTTTTTTCTGGGTTATGTTATTCAAATATCTGAGCTGGAATCTCAAGACAGTGTAGGATGCTACTGAAACTATATCCTTGAAGAAAAGACTCAAAGAAGGTTTTACTTATTTGGGATAGAGTCATATGACTTTAAAATAGTATCTAGGTATCTGCAAATTCGTAATAGTAGCAATACTAATATCAGGTTTAGCTTATATCAGTGTATTTTTTTTCCTTTTGTGGCCAAATTTCTTGAGAAATTTCTTTCAATCAATGCCTTAACTCCCTTTCTTCTCCTCTCTTTAATTCTCTGCAATCTGGCTTCCAAAATCAAAATCATTCAATTAAAACTGCTTATGAAAGTTATAAATTATTTTAAATTTTTACATCTAATGGCATTTTCTCAATCAACATTCTTTTTGCACTTTCTGTAGCCTTTTAGACTGTCACTCACCTTTTTCTTCTGGAGAAAGTCCCCTTTCTATGTTTTCGTGATACTCTCCGTAGTTTTTCTCTTGCTATAATTACTCAGTCTTCTTGGCTTGATTTATATATATATATGTGTGTGTGTGTGTGTGTGTGTGTGTGTGTGTGTGTGTGTATATATATATATATATGTGTGTGTGTGTGTGTGTGTATATACATATATATGTGTGTATATACATATATATATATGATATGATTGCTTATTATAAATATCTCCCAAGATTATCTCTTCTGGGCTCTTTTTTCTTCTTCTATATTATTTCACCTGATAATCTCATCAGCTCTCATGGATTTAATTATCTCTACAGAAATAATTCTCACATCTATTCATTCAGCCCCAACTTCTCCCCTGACCTCCAGGGTTGGATCCCCAACTATTTATTGGATATCTACAACTGGATATCTCATAGACATTTTGAATTAAATATATCAAAAACTGAACTATTTTTCCAAAAACCTTTTTTAACTTAGGGCACTACCATTTACCCAGTCACTAGGCTTGAAACCTCAAAGTTATACTTATGTCCTCATTTGCACTCATTCTACATCAACAATCTGTTATCAGGTCCTTCTGTTTCTACCCTTGCTTCCATATGCCCTCTTTACTTCTCTGATGCTGTTTCTAGCCTGCTATAGTTTCTCATTACCTTGTACTTGAACTATTGCAATAGCCTTCTGGTTAGTGTCCATGCCTTATGTCTCTTCCTTGTCTTCCCCCCTTCCATTCAGCTTGTAAGCATAGATTTAACCTAATCCCTCCCCACTCCCTTAATCAATAAATTCCATTGGCTCCCTATTAACTCCAAGATCGAATATGTTATATTTTTGTTTACAACCTGCCCCCATTTTACCTTTCCTGTCATCTTACCATTTATTCCTTCCACATCCTCTATAATCCAATGACGGGCCTTCTTACAGTTTCTTACAGAAGCTAATCTATCCTCCTTGACTCCATGTCTTTTCACTACCCCCAGTGTCCTAAATCTCTCCATTTTTTCCTCTCCCTCCAAGTTTCCCTGGCTTCTTTCAAGACATAGCCCAAATTCTACCTTTTTTTTTAAACCCTTACCTTCCGTCTTGGAATCAATACTGTGTTTTGGCTCCAAGGCAGAAGAATGGTAAGGGTAGGCAATGGGGGTCAAGTGACCTGCCCAGGGTCACACAGCTGGGAAGTGTGTGAGGCCAGATTTGAACCCAGGACCTCCCGTCTTTAGGCCTGGCTCTCAATCTATTGAGCTACCCAGCTGCCCCCAAATTCTACCTTTTATAAGAGGCCTTTCCCAGATCTCCACTCCTACTTGTAGCTTCTTTCTGAGATTTCTTCCCATTTGCCTTATTATATATACATCTTACATAGACAAAGCTGTTTGTGTATTGTCTCCCCTATTAAAATATGAGCTCTTTGAGAGCATGGGGACATTTTTTCTTTCTGGATATTACCAGTGCTTAGTATAGTGCGTTAAACATAATAAGCACTTAATAAATAGATGCTTGTTGTCTTACTAGTATTCCTATTCCTATACTTCTTTAGTATCCACAAATATAAAAATAGTAAGTAAATATAAGTTAACTGGCACCATCCCTATCATCCTTTTGTGCACAAATATTACCTATGAAAGATTTGTGATGCAAGATAATGGATTTCATATTAATTTAAATAATCTCATATCGTAACAATAATGATTCCATGTCCTCTGATTCCTATGCAGTGGTTGTTCATTTCACTGAAGCATGTCACAAACTTCTCATGACTTTATAAGCAATTTTCTTGAGCTACTGAGGCCAAAATAATACAGTTCTTTGCATGGCCTATACTTGAAGCTTGGCCAGCTTGGTAGGACCTGTCTATGTTTACACTCCACTGGAATAGCCTTTGAGAACCCAATATTAACACTATCTTCAAAATATTTGGAAAATGTCTTTAATCATTATACAGTGTGTAAAATAAAATTTGTCATTTGTCTCTTTTCTTGATAAAACAGTAAAAATTCTAATTGTCTTCTTAATATAATAGTATTCTAAGTGTTATATTTTAGGATTTTCATTTAAAAAGAAATAAAATACTACTGCCAAATTAGTGCATTTTCACAGGAAGTGTGAATATTTTTCAGAGCAAAAGTGCTATGGTATTCCAAGGGGAACTAATGAGCATAAGCAAGCCTGTATATCAAGACTGCCTAGTTTAAATTAAAGAATAGAATCGCCAAAAGTGTTATTGCTTTTTAAAGTTTCTTTTTAGCATAAAGGATTTCATCAGTGTTAGTTAAATCAAGCCAGTAAAAAAGATATATTTAAAATGCATTTACTGTAGTTCTCATGTTCTTTTTATAAAAAAACAAATGGGATAAAAAGTGATTTGTGCAAATATTTAGATATGGTTATGCATTGCTAAATATTTTTTAATTGTGTCTGGCTTTCAAAGGCACCTTGCAACCTGACTTGCACCCTATCTAGCTGACCTATAGAATGCTCAGTTACAAAAAACAAACATTCATAAATGTCATGTATCTTAAATATCTCTTTGGTTGGGTTTGTCCTATTATAAAAATATGAAAACAGTATTCTTAGTATTATTTGCAAGGAAGAAATATTAGAAGATGTCCCAGGTCAAACAGGGGTAAAAGATATCCTTCTTTACTACTTATTTTGCAATTCTGGGAATCTTCACTGTAAGTAGTAAAAGAGAAAAACCAAATATCTATTTACATAGGCTAAGAGGAGATAACATCATTGCTTTTTGTAACATAATAGCATGCATAGGAATTTCATAGTATCTGCAAAGAAGTTAATTGAAATGATTAATAGCTACAGAAAGTTTGAACCCTGTCAAAATATTCGACAAAATTGTCAGGATATATCTTCTCATGTAACAAAACTCCAGAAGAAACGATCAACCAAATTCCATTCAAAATAACTTCAAAACACAAAAAAGCTGAAGTTAACATAGCAAGACATAGGAAATTTATATCAATGCAGTTACAAAATACTCATGAAAGAAACAAAAGGGTTAACTATTTGTCAAAAGGTTCATGGTTTCTAGTTGGTCACTTCTGATTGGGTCATCATGCTCACACCTGAAATCTTTTATTTTTCATATTGCTAGAATTTCTCCCACTGCTTCTATCCCTCTCATGTCCAAAAATCCATTACTTAAAACAATTAGTATATTTTAATGGGGGGGGGAAGAATAGAAAAATGGAGAAGAGGAAAAATCAGCAGTACCTATCAATGCATGAGGAAAAAATTCTGAACTACATATAATGTACTATACCTGTAGGCTTTCCATCTCTGCAGAGGAGGTGTAGTTGTCTCCTATTTTCTTTTTGGGGGGACCATGCTTGTTCTTCATAACTTTGCAACATTCATATTTTGTTGTGCCATTGTTCTTATTTACATTGTTGATAGTCATATATTATTTTATTAGCTCTGCTTATTTCACTCTTCATCAGATCACATAAATCTTTCACATATTTCTCTAGAATCATCTTATTAATTTCTTATAGAATGGTAATATTCCCTTACATTCATGCACAACAATTTGTTTAGACATTCTCTTATCTATGAGTATCGTGGTGTATATGGTGACTTTCTTCTTATCAAGGATCTTTTTGACATATTGACCTAGTAGTTAGACTATGTGGGTAAAAGATAAGGATATTATAGTTACTTTATTTGTGTAATTTAATTTGTTTTCCCAAATGATTTTACTTATTCACCTCTCCATCAGCAGGGACTTAATATATCTATTTTCCCATAACTCTGTCAACATTAAACATTCCTGTCCTTCATAATCTTTGCCAATTTTCAGGATTTGAGCTGAAACTTTGAGGTTAGTTTAATTTGACTTTCTCTTTATCATTATTGACTTGGAACATTCATATTGTTAGTATTGTATCTTTCTTCATTTTAGAACTATTTGTGGGCCACTTACATATTGATGAATAGTTTTTGGTCTTCATATATATATGTATGTATATGTACATATATACAAACATACATTTATCATACTATAGGTTGTCCCAAAAGTCTTAGTGTAGTTTAAGTTATGCTTACATACATGAAAGAGACAATTGTAAAGAGCAAAAAAGATAACTGGCTACATAAAACTGAAAAGTCTGCACAAAAGAATTGGAAATTGAAGGGATGTCCATCAATCGGGATATGACAGCAAGTTTTGATATACGATGGTGATGGAATACTATTGTGCTGTAAGAAATGATGAACAGGATGATTTCAGAAAGAGCCTGAAAGACCTACATGAACTGATATAGAGTGAAATAAGCAGAACCAGGAAAACACTATACACTGTGACAGCAATATTATGGAATGATCAACTGTGATAGATTTGGCTACTCTCAACAATACAGTGATCCAGGACAATTCCGAGGGACCTATGACAAAGAATGCTAGCCACCTCCAGACAAAAAACTGTTGGAGTTAGAATGCAGATGAAAGCATATGATTTTTCACTTGTTTATTTGGGGTTATGTTTTGGGGCTTCAGGTTTATATGATGATTCACTTAAAAGAATTAACACTATAGAAATATATTTTGCATGATAACTAGATGTATAACCCAGATCTAATTGTTTGCCAGCTCTGGGAGGCAGGAGGGAAAAGAGAAAGGGAGGCAATTTGGATCATAGAACTTTAGAAAATTTATGTGGAGATTTCTTATTACATGTAATAGGTAAAAAATGAATGATTAAAAAAAGGACTGCCCAAGTAAAATTAATGCTTCTAGATTAAGAAGGGAAGCAGTCAAACAGGAAAAATATTTACATCATTTATCTCTGATAAAATTTGGATTTGGTATCCAACATATATAGGCAATTAGGATGTATCTATCATCGTTCTCTTTCTCCCTCTTTCTCTGTCTCTCTCCCTGTATAACTATACATCTTGCTTCCTGGTTTAATCTTTTTTAAAATAAATAAGATTTCTTTTAACAAGGTTCCTTTGATATGTTTGAGTTTTAAATTGAAAGTTTGTATTGTCAGAATTAAAAAAAACCTTACTTTATTTAAATATATATATTATCCTTGATATATTAATTTTGATTAGTAGAAACTTTTCAGTTTCATATAAGAAAAATTATGTATTTTAGCTTTTGTTATTTTTATCTCTTATTTGGCTAAGAATACATTTCCTATCTGTAATATGAAAAATAAATGCTGTCTTGGGGTTTTTTGGTATTATATTTTTCTATCTAGGTAAAATAATATGATTCATTTTGGAGAATCAAGGCTTAAAATCTCAAAGTAAAAAATGAAAAATAATGTGAATGATGATGCATTATTGTACTTGAAAATACATTATATAGCAGTAATTGTCAATACTATTTGGAACTATTTAAAAAACAGAAAAAACAGATCAATGAAGTATATAGTAGGCAAGCAAGAAACAGGAGCAATAAAAACAAGTTCATTTCTGAGAAATCAAAGAACATAAATTGCTAAGGGAAAGGATTCCCTTTTTTTATAAGAACTCTGAGAACAACAACAAAAAATTTGGGACAAAAAGTGGTTTAGAACAATACTTTACACCATCTCCATTATAAACTCAAAATGGAAATACAATTTGAATGTGAAAAGACACCATAAAAATAAAATAGACATAAGAAATAACATAATCTGACACCTCTTACACATATGATTGGGAGTAACATCTTAACCAAAGGATAGAGGAAGATTATAAAGGATATATATTATGCAGTATTGGTTATTATTTCTTACTTGTAATACTGCTTTTTTGGTTTTCCCAGCAGTTCTTATTTTTGATAAAAGGAGCTTTCCCCTAAAAAATCTTTAATCTTAGGTTTATCAAAAACTGGGCTGCCATTTATATTTTATGCAAAACTGCAGAGATTTTACCCCAAAAAATGAATTCTATATTTAAAGGGAAATAGTAGACTGAAAAAAATCTTTATATCAAATATTTATGATAAAAGACCAAAATGGAAGAATTATAGGGATTCGACATAAATATAGAAAATTCTAAAAGCTATTCCTGAATAAAGGGCTCAGAAGATAAGAATTAACCTTTTAGAAAATATTTACAGAGTATAAAAGACTTGTTGAAAACCATAATAAAAATCATTAGTAAAAAATAAAATGAAAATTAAAAACAATTAAGGTTTTATTTCATTCTATACAAAATGTCAAAGAAAAAAAATAGTTGGAACAGTCAGTGTTGACAATTCCATGGAAAGATAGATACACTGTTACACTATTGATAAAGCTGTGAAGTGGTCCAATTTTTCTAGATTTCAATATGAAACTATACAAGAAAAATTACTAAACCGTCTATATTCCTTGATGTATTATAGACATCAGGGAAGCCAATGTCAAAGACAAGTTCAGTGGATATAAAACAATGTATACAAGTACTCATACTAGCAAAGAAAATTAAAGAAAAACTTTGCCCATGCTTTGGGATATGAATAAACAACCCAAAAAAGCCAACATTGAAGTATGAGTATAATGGGATTTATAAGCTTCTTGAAAATGTAAGGATTATTTCTTTCTACTTGTAATCGCAACTTTCAGCACAGTTCATGAAATAGAGAAAGCCCTTTGTAAATGTTTTTTGATTGTTGATTGAATATTTTGCCATAAGAAATGATGAATATGAGAAAGTCAGGGAAATATAGGAAGATTTGCATAAATTGATGTAGAGCAAAATAACTAAAACTGAGAGAACAATGTCCATGACTGCAGCAATGTAAATTTAAAGATCCCCCAGAGGAAGATGAATTCTGAGTAAGGGAAGAAACAGTAAACGTTGGGAAGAGATAATGAAATATACTTCCTCCTCCTCAGCGGTGAGTTAGGATACTACTGGAATGTCACATTAGTGTGTTGTCAGACATGATTTTTGTGTTGGATGTTTTTATTTTATTATTTTTTCTCACAAAGGAGGGTTCAGTTTGCAAAGGACGGAAAATGACTAATGTAAGGACAAAAGGTATTTTTATTTTTTTATTTTTATTTTTTTTAAACCCTTGTACTTCGGTGTATTGTCTCATAGGTGGAAGAGTGGTAAGGGTGGGCAATGGGGGTCAAGTGACCTGCCCAGGGTCACACAGCTGGGAAGTGGCTGAGTCCGGGTTTGAACCTAGGACCTCCTATCTCTAGGCCTGACTCTCACTCCACTGAGCTACCCAGCTGCCCCCCACACACACACAAAAGGTATTTTTAAAAGAAAATATGTGGAGAGGAAAAGTAATTGAAAAGCTAAGGGCTAGAATAAAATTCTTGTAGCACTGCTTACTATTTACATACAAATTAAAATTCTATGAGCTTTGTTTGGCATTATTCTTCCTCAAATTTCAGGGATTGTATTGTAATTTAAGAAGCATTTTGTACCATTTGTGTCCACAGATATTATGCTTGATAAAAATTTTAAACTCTTTATGCCCTGGACTTATTCATTCTTAAATTGTGTCCTTACTGTAATATGCTAACCTTCTTGCTATTTCTTTGTGACTGGCTGATGAAGCACTTAATTTAAATTAACCATCAAATGTCTTTTTTAATTTCTTCCCTGCTTTCTAGAATGTATATATTTTGGTCAGTCATTTTCTTGGATTTGGGCTCAGAAGAGTCTCAAGCATTTATGAAGTTTATATTTTTGGACACCTGACATCAACTACTTTTTAGGAGTTTACATTAAACAGGACAAAATACATGTTTTGCCATCTCATTTACCCACATCTCACCTAACCCACATTCTCATTTCCAGCACAGTTTTTAATATCATTTAGTTGATGAAGTAAATATTTGCAAGAGGCCCCTTGTTGTTCTACAGTCACTTGAAGCATCAGCTCAGGAACGTGCCTTCTATTTTAAGAATCATCAAACATAATCTTCTGTTTAGCATCAGAACCCTCACTCTTGTTATTTAATGCTGATTAATAAATGGCAGGTTGTCAGTACTGGTTGGGAAGGTGCTTCAAGGAGCCATTGTTCTTTTAAATTAAAACATTTAAACATTTAAATCCAAGGATAGTTCTGGTGGCTCATTTTAATTATTCCTTTTGTCTTTAGAATACCTTTCTTATAATGATCACACAGCTGTCACTGAGACATTACCTCTAGTCAGGGTACATGACAGTGCTTCCCTATTAACTGTCATTATTACATGAGGAAAGCTGAAAGCCACTAGAGCAGATATTAATTTCAAAAGCAGACTGCTGGCAAAGTTATTAAAATAAACCTATCTGAAGACTCAAACTCATTTGATTTATAGCAAAGGCCTGTTCTACTGTCTCTTGGCAATACACGTGGTAGGGTTGAAAAACAGTCCCCCCCCCTCTCTTTTTTTTTTTTTTTTTTTTTTTTTACTGAGTTCATGTTTCCTTTTAGAATCCCAAGAGCAGACAGGCAGGGAGAGTCCTGCCTCCTTTACTTCCTGAGCTCCAAAGGGCAAATATTCCTTGCTAACTTCACAGCCATCTGTATCATATTCTATTTTGCTTCATTTTGATACTTAAAAAATCCTGTCCGGATAGGTCAAGGTATTTAACGTGTTATGAAATTCAAAATGTTTCCAGTGAGTTGTAAAATCTTTGGTGGCTTTAATATATTTGAAAACAAAAAACTCGGATTTTATACCCCTCCTAACTCTCAAAATCATTCAGAGTGCTCTAAGAAGTAAGATTGTATACTGGGATGGCATTCTAGCAACCTTTGTTCTTTCATCAAATACAAACTTCTCTTTTTACTTGTAAGAAAAACAAAGGCCAGAGACAACAAATTATTTGCCCTAGATTGCATAGGTAGTAAGCTGCAGAGTTAGGGTTTGAACCATGGTCATTTGGTTCCAAATTCAGTGCTTCCCCCCAACATACCCACATGGTTTCTACGTTAAAATCATGTATTTGTCCATAAAAGAAACCCTTGTAATTGAAGCATTTATTTTCATTGGAATCTAAGGAAGACAGATGATAGATAATTGGTTACAACCTGTCAGGCATGGCCACACAACTCAAATGATAACGAAACCTTGGTCTTTCTCAGATTTTTTGCAAGAAAGGACCATATTAAGGAAGGCTATTAAAAATGAAAGATGACAACCGAAAACCATAAGGTTGGTTTTTTCTAGGGAAATGAGATATTTCATATTCGCCATTTAAATTTAATTGAATGTGTAAAGGTTGTGTTTTTATAGGCAAACGTAATTTTCAATGGAGAAAAATTAAGCAGAAATTAACATTTTCTTTGCTATTCCATCCACAAAGTTATTATAAAATGGAGTTTTATTAAATAGTTCTAAACATAGAACTATGTGTAGTTCTGAGTATTTCATAAAAACTTCATTTTGTAAAAATTATGTAGAGACCAAGGTCATTCTAAAGTAATGGAATTTTCTTAAAAAAAAAAAAGAGAGATCATTTCTATAAAATTTTTCCACTAATTCCATTTGACTAATAATGGAAGATTCTAAATGTGATAGGTTTATCATTCTTCCCTTTACAAATGATTTAAAAGCAAACAAAAATGTATGTTCTTAAGTGAATGTAATAAAACAATTGCATAATAGTCTCCTAAATTATATTTAATCTTTTTAATATTAGTCCATTGCATCTTATATGTCAGCAACAGAATTTGCCCCTCTTCCTAAAACTTTGATTCACCATCACAAAGCATTTGTTAAATAACTGTAGTTTATATTTCTGAATCTTGTCAAGTTTTTCTCTTCTTTACCTATTTACACATGATATAAAAACACTCTGCTGGCAACATACAGACAAAAATGAGCATGATCTTTGTTGTCAAGCAAATACCATGCTACTAGGCTAAAATACCAGCTAGATGAATGGCAAACTAACAACTTCCCTATGCCTTGATTTTCTCAGGTATAAAATGAGACATTTGGACTTGATGACTTCTTAGGTTCACTAGAATTCTAAATCTATGATTGTATGATAAATAAATACAAGATATAAACATATCAATCATTCAATTAAGTACTAGCTTATGAGCAAACAGTGACAAAAATTAAATATTAGCTGAATTCAGGAAGTCTAGATTCTATTGGTAGAGACACCCTATCCGTATATAAATATGAGTACAAGATAATTTGTTTTTAGAGGAAGACTGGAGGCACAAAAGGCTATTAGGATTAGGAAAGGCAGCGGTACTTGAGCTAAGCAGTGAAGCAACCTAGGGATTTAAAGATGTAGGCATGCGGAGGTAGAACATTACAGTCAAGGGAGAATGGCCTGTGCAAAATCATGAAGACAGGAAACATCTCTCTATGTGTAGAAAAATTAAATAGTTCAGTTTGGTTAAAATGCATTCGTTGTTAAAGATTCAGAAACAAAAAAAAAGTGCGTTTAAAATTATGAAAAACTATTTATAGAAGAAGTAAAAATCTTGCAATAATTTTGTATAATAAATGTCTCACATCTAAGATATATAAGGTTCTAATTTATAAAAACAAAAAAATTTCCCCCTTAGATAAATAGTCAAAAGATACGAAAATATTTGCAAAGGAAGAAATCCAAGATATGAACAAGCATTTAATAAATACTCCAAACATCTAATCATTAAAGAAAATTAATTTTAAAACTTCCAAGATTCTACACCAAATCTATCAGATTGACAAAGAAGACAAACGAAAGGTTGTGGTAGGTCTGCAGAAAAATAGGAACACTAATGCAACGTTGGTAAAGTTGGAATTCGTCTGACTATTGTGAGAAGCAATGATGAACTATGTCCCCAAAGTCAGTAAAATAATCATACCTTTTGATCCATTAGTATGAGTCCTATACTCCAAAGAGTTCAAAGAAAGAAGAAAAAGACCACTATATTTAAAAAATATGTATAACAATTCTCTTTGATATAGCAAAGAGCTAGGGAAGCAAACATTTATTAAGCCCTTTCTTACAATGTGCCAGCCACTATGCTAATTGCTTTACAACTATTATCTCATTTCATCCTCACAACAATCGTGTGAGGTAGGTGCTATTAATTATCTCCATTTTACAGCTGATGAAAATGAACCAGACAGAGGTTAAGTGATTTGCTCAGGGTCACGCAGCTATTAAGTGTCAGAGACCAAATTTGAACTTAAGTCTTCCTCACTACAAGCTCAGTTCTCTGTCCACAATGCCACTTAACTGCCTCTAGCTAAGAGCTAAGGGTGGTGTCCATCAATTGAATGACAAACCAAATTATGTTATATGAATTTAATCAAATATTTTTGGACATAAAAATGACAGAAGTCATTTTAGAGAAACCTGAGAAGATTTATATAAACTAATGCAAACAAGTCAGGAAAACTATTGATAAAACAAAAGAACACCATTATTAAGACAAAACAATTTTCAGAGACTTAAGACCTTTCTGATTGATAAAATTACCAAAAGAAATACGTTTTGTATTCCTGACAAAGAGATAATGAATTCAAATTGGAGAATGAGACATACATTTTTTTTAAATGGCCAATGTAGAAATTTGTTTTGCATGGCTATGCATATTTTTACAAAAGTTTTGCTTTTCTTTATTCTCATTTTTTGAGGGACGGTAAAGAGAGGAGCTCTCAGAAGAAAGTTGCCAAAAGGGGTTAGGAAAAGAAAATAATAAAAGAGAATCATTGAAATAAGTTTTTGAAATAGATAAAAGAGAATATAAAGAAACTAGAAGGAATCACAAGTAAGCAGGACAACTTTGAACATAATATATTGGATTTATTACATACTTAAAAAAAAAGGAAGATGTATCTAATTGAGATTTGCAGTTTCTTGTATAATTCTGTTATATTGTTTATACAATAGTGTTCATTTTAGTCAATATTTGTTAAGTTCAGACTTTTTAAACAGGGGAAAAGGGGTGCAGAGTCAGGCCTGGAGATGGGAGGTCATGGGTTCAAATTTGACCATAGAAATTTCCTAGCAGTGTGATCCTGGGCAAGATATTTAACCCCATTGCCTATACCTCACCACCCTTCTGCCCCATAATTGACAGTATTAATTCTGACAGAAGGTATGGGTATTTTGTTTCTTTGTTTTTCATGAGGAAAAATGTAGATGAGGGGGAGCTTAAGTAATGATAAGTAATCATTCTGAAATGTCTTGGTGGCACCAGATTGTGAAGGACTCTAAATGACAAATGGAGAATTTTATATTTCATTCTAGAGATGAAAGGGAGCCACTAAAGTTTTTTTGTTTGTTTTTGTTTTTGTTTTTGTTTTTGTTTTTCCCAGCAGAGTAGTGAAATTGTCAGAATTGTGCATTAGAGATATCAATTTGGAAGCTATATAGATACCAATTGAAAAGGGAGATCAATTACAAAGCTATTATAGTAACACATGAGAGAGATGATGAGGTTGAAACTTAAGATATGATCGCATTGTTAGTGGAGAGATCAGGAGAAATGTAAGAGATATTATCAGTGTAAAATTAGAGGGTGCTGGGAAATGTTTAACAACAGGCTCTCAATGAGAAAAAAATGTAACCAAACACTTTTAAATATAATCTGGATTATTAACATTCTCTCCATTACCTTCTTAAGTCTAGACAATCATTAAAACAATAAATTATCTTGATTTATAGTGTTTGCCAATTTCTGAAGTGTAAAAGTTCATGATGAAAATTTAACAATCTATCATCAAAACAATAAATCAAGTCCTGATTTAGAGTATTTGCCAATTTCTGAAGTGTAAATATTCACAATGAAAATATTATAATCTATTCTTTTAAGTCTGTTATAGCTGGCTCTAGCAGACCCCTACATAGAATTTAGAATTCTTGATGATGGATTGGACATGGGGCAGCAGGGGAGTGGAATGGATGATGAAGCCAAGGTTATGAACCCTGTGGCAAGTTATGGATAAAAAGGTAGAACTGATTATTTGAGCATCTCATTATACTCTTCCTTTAAAGTGGACCTTGATCTATTAACAGGCACTCTTTGGAACCAGTCAGTAATTGAGTTCTGAATCCACAGAATGATATTATCATCTAGTCCATGTCTTGCTATGTTATCTGTGAGGAAATAGAAACTATTGTGGCATAGACACTATTTCCTAAAAAGGAAATCATCTATTAAGAACACTGGTTTCTATCACTAAAGTTGGTAGTCATTTTCTACTCCTTCAATAGTACCTCACTCAACATTTAGCCCAGTCCCTGAGATGGAAGAAGCGCTTCCTAATTGATGTTGACTGGCTATTTACAGATAGTAATATAATAAACCCAGAAAAAATTTTATTGAGTTAGTTTTGTTATTAAATGCCATGCAAATGTGAGTCAGACACAAAATAGAACTTTGCATTTAATTCTTCTTGTATCCTACAAATTATGAATGATTAATATACTTTATATTCTTCTCCTGTAAATAGGTAATTTTATAATTTCTGTAAGAAATTTTATTAAACAAACTTGTAGTCTTCCATATCAGAGAAATATTATATGTGCATTTATGAGCAGAATGTAGAAATTAATGTTGGAAAAATACTATAAATTTGGACTATGCAGTGTTGTTTGCTGCTTGTACCCAAGTGAACATGGTTAATCATACATTACATTGTGGTTTTCTCTAATCTCTTCTGTAATGTGTTTTTTTATTTCCATTTGTGTTGGGAATTTTGTGCAAATAAACACAGATTGTGTTCTCTGAGAAGATAATGAGTATTTCTAAAAGGACAAAGAAAACCCTGATTTAGTCAGCACTATACTGTGATAGGATAAGGAAAAATTGCATGTGCTGCCTTATTACTGTTCTGTTTGTAGGAAATGACTTAAATAGACTGAACTATAGAAATTGTCATTGTGCTAAATCTCCATGTGATGAACTTCTTTTTTTCCAAGTGCATATGCGTATAATGAATATACAAAGATGCATTGTATATATTTGATGTTTTCTTTCTCACCCTGTGAAAAGACTTATTCTTTCCTATACACCAGTCTCGAGGTTGATGGAGAAAAAGCAGAAGCAAAAAATCCAAACAAAATCAGTAAGCTGTGAAATATTTAAATTTTCATTAAGAAAATGTGCTGCAGTATATTGATTGTGCAGTGAGTCACTTTAGGAGACTGTGTGTCCCTAAAAACACAAAGTCTATTTCTTATATATGTGTGTATGTGTTTGTATGTATTTTAATCTTGATTAATGGGATAACTTCTGTCACTTTACATAAAGCCCATTGAGAAAAGGGGAAAAGATTAAAGTGGCACCCAGTCTGTTGCCTGCAATACAGGAACCGTGGGTAACTTTTGGGGCCACTCCAGGGTTACACTGCCAGACTCAATCTCATGCCAGCCATGTTAGCATTTTAAACAAAAGGGCAGAGCCTCCTAGGGAGACCTGACTGCCAAAGACAGGGTCGCCTCCACCACACAAAGAGCCAGATAGCTTGGTATGATTTTACAAAGTTCAGTCTAAATTGCTACAGGTAGCCTCCATTAAATCCAAAAAAGAGATTAAATTAAAGTTGTTAATTTTAATATTATAGATTTCACATATTTTTTCACTTTTACGGTACAAGGTATTACTTGACATGTACCATAGTCTTCTCTTTATTATCAATTCATTGCCTCTTGCATTTTTCTCGATAAGATTTGTGTGAATGCATGCATAAATAAATCAATCAATAAATGAATGGATGAATGAGTGAATGACTGAATAAATGAAAAAATATTTAGTGCTTACTGTGCCAAAAGCTGCTGGAGATACAAATACAGAAGAAAAAAAAGGCTTTCATTCATTCAATAAACATTTATGAAGCACCTGCTGTAAGCCAGGTACTATGCTAAGTGTTAGGGAAACAAAAGACAGTCCCTGCTCTCGAGGAATTTACTATCTAATGGTGGAGAGAGACAGTAATCAGAAAAATAGATAGAAACAAGCTATGCTCTTTTTGTTTTTGTTGCTGGTGATGGAGGTGTTCAGTCTTTCCATTGTGTCCGCCTCTTCATGACCCTGTGGACTATATCATGCCAGTACTGCCAATTGAGGTCTTTTGGCAAAGATACTGAAGCGTGTTGCCATTTCCTTCTCGATCCATTAAGGCAAACAAAGGTTGAATGACTTGCTCAGGGTCAAACAGCTAGTGATTGAGGTCAGAATTGAGCTCAGGTCTTTCTGACTCCAAGCCCAGCCACTGAACCACCTAGTTGCCTCTTGATTGCTACTCCTATTTTAATTCAAGTTGGGTGGTATATTTTGAATTAGCAATGACTGAAAGTTCTTAAATTGCATAGACCAAGCCTTCACATGTTTCTATATTTTTAAGCCAATAGATTTCTTAGACTGTGGGTTCCTATTTCATTAATTTATACCCCACTTTTTAGAAAACATATCTGTTTTAAAAGCTCATCTGTTATGATATATAACTATCAAGTTTCAGAGTTTCATGTAAACTTAGGTAGGGGAGAAGCTGAATAGAGATATTTAAGGTGGTGAACAGCAACCAATAATCACAGTGTCCAGTGATTAGTTCCAGCCTTTATTCAGCATGGCTAATCACAGCCTGGCTACTTTCATTTCAGCAGTGGGAGAGATGATGAACATGATTATTAAGTATGTTAATTAATTATTTCTCTTCTGGCTGTCTCCTATTTTGATACTTTGGTACAAACACTTCCTCTTTCTAGCAAAGGACATATGGGGCTGAGCTGACTTTAGGGCATTATGCCAAACTCACGTTGTCACCCCCATCAAATTCTGGAATGGTTTGTGAATAGCAGTGACTGATGACTAGACAGTTACTCATGGGAGTAAGATATAATGGTAGCATTGCCCCTTTAGTGCAAGGGTCTACTAAGAATCTTTTGGACCCTCTTCTCTCCCTCCCACATTATCTCCATTAGCAATCCTATCAGCTCTCAGTAGATTTAATTATCATCTTCCTGACAATTTGTACATCTAACTCCTAGAGTCTGACTAGAATTTCAGTAGTGCATTGATGTTTGCAGATTTAACACTTCTACCTGAATGAACAATTGGAATTTCAAGCCCACAATATTCAAAACTTATCTGCTTGTATTAATTCCCCTTGCCTTTCCATATTCTTCTGCATTTCCATTGAGAGCACCACCTATCTCTGTGCCTCAGCTTCCTCAGTTCCCAAGTAATGGAGTTGTATTGCCTGATCCTTAAGGTCCCTTGTACAAGATATAAATTATAAATAAGACAGCCCCTGTCCACATGGTGTTTAGAGTCAATCAGATAATATGCCCAAACAGCTGCAATAACAACAGTGATATAATGTAATAAATGTATTATAGACACAAAAGGTGAATCTATGCAGTGCTTTGAGTTTTGTTAAGCATTTTATAAATATCATCTATTTGGCCCTTCCATCAACCCTGAAAGAGAGGTGTTATTTTTTAATCCCCAATTTGTAGGTGAGTCTGACAGAAGCTAAGTGACTTTCCTAGGGTGGCAGGGATGGTGTCTGAGGTTAGATTTTAGATCAAGTCTTACTGATTCCAAAGCCAGTGTTCTGTCCACTCTGCTACCTACCTGCATCATCACCTACTTTGAACTTTACCTCTTGCAGTGGAATGTGGTAGGAGAGGGAAGGGGAAAGAGGAGGGTAGATAAAACTTCCTGAAGAATATGTCCCATGAGTATAGGGGCTATCTTATTTATAATTTATATCTTGTACAATGTCCATGCATGCCTTGTTCATGGACCATGCTTAATAAATACATTTGTTGAGCTAATAAGGGTGAGAATTTAAATATGTCACAGAATAGATTCATAGATGTCAGCTAAAAGGAACCTTTAATAATGAGTTTTCAAAAATATATAGAAATTAAGGGGGTAGAAAAGCATTCTGGAGTAAGGAAAGCTAAAAAGAAAAGAAAAAGCAGAGAGTATATTTGTGAAGTGTAATTTGTCCAGTTTGCCTAGAGCAGATAGTATTACATAATATGTAATTGGGAAATATTTGCAAAATGAATTAAAATTCACTAGAACATAGATGATGTGCACATATGGTTTTCTAAATCACTATAGGGATCCACTGATCTACAGTACCCATAAGTAGTACGAGGTAAGGCAGAAAGGAACAGGACATTCCTTTTCAGCTTTCCCTCAGAAGTCTCCCAGGCTGTGTTTTTGCCAAGTTGATCCTTCTTTTCTCCCTTTTCTCTCCAAGAGGCTACCTCAGAGGCTTAGTTGGACCTGATTCCACTTGTAAAATTGAAGGCTTCAAACTGAGATTTGCCTCAGGGCCCGGACCTCCTAGGAATGGTCCTGGACTCTGTACCCCTTGAGGTATAGTAACTCTGCCTGGAGAAATCTTGATTTACATCCAAAATAAATTTGGAAGTTGTTCTCTGCTTTACAAAAGGATTTATAGTAGAATTCCTTTAAATATCAAGTTCTGTTAGTGAATTTTAAGTATTATTTGATTGACACATAACTTTTCAGGAATTTGTCTGTTGCCAGAGGTCTGAATATGTGTATAAATTCATATAGCTTCCATTTTTCTTTGACATATAAAAGGAAATGGCTCATCACCCCAACAAATGACCTTGAGAACCAACCTGATTGGGGGGGCTAATCAACACAGTTAGCCATTATGTAACTGTTTAAAAAACAAACAAACAAACAAACCTGAACTCCTGATATGAAGACTATCTGCTAAGGTTTGGTAATGGTGTGATCTTCCTAAAGTGGAGGAAGGGACTCACTGGGTTGAAATAATAGATCTTTTTGAAATATTAAAAAGAATCCAAGATGATATGAAATAATTCATATAATTCATATTCAGTGTGAGATTCAGAATTATTTGCTAATCTGGTAAAGTCCTCAGAAGGAATAGCAGAGTAGAACAGTGGAAAAAGGATTACTACTAGAATCAGAGGTCTTGGATTCAAATTTAACCTCTGACACTTTTTGCCTCTGGAACAATGATCAAGTTATTTAGCCTCTTCATGCCTCAGTGAAATTAGGGTTTTGGATTAACTAGTCTTGGAGATCAGTTGAAGATCTAGGATCCTGAAAAGAAAACTGTTTAGGAAAGATGTTTCAAAGGAGGAGGACTATAACAGTCATGCATGGTGAACTGGTAGAAGGATTTCTTTGTCAATAAAACAAATTATTCTTCTGTAAATTTTCATTCATTCAGTAAGCATTTAAGTACTTATTATGGGTAGGGACTCTGATAACATCTTGTGCTAGTAGCTCATCATGGCACAGAGGCAATCCTAGGTTCTCAAAGATCAGGATTGTGGATAATACATTCTATCAGGTGCTACTAAGCTGTACCAATTATCTTAATCATGACATCTTCTAATCCAAAAAAAAAAGAAATCCAAATGTGAAAAACAGGAAGAGATAAAGACAGAGAGAGTACATAAAAGCAGGTTCTAAGGGTTCTTATAAGGAAGGTGGTGGCAAGGGAAAAAGGAAAGGGAACTCGAAAAAAAAAACTCAAGAAAAAAGATTTGACATTTGTATGTGGCCCTGAGGAAGGAGTAAATTTATCAAGTGGAAATGGAGGGCATTCTAGGTTGGAAACAATTTAAATATGTTTTTAGTTGGGGCAGTATGGACCATGTTCTGGGAGTAGTAAGCAATATAATTTGGAGTGTTATTAGGGCAATGAGAGATGGAGGAAAAAGGGGAGATTCTCTTGGACCACCTGCCTATCACAGCAAGCAAGTTTAGAGAAGATATATGGCTGCAAAAGAAGCAAAGAAATGAGATTGAATTGAATTCTGATTTTTATTCTCATCAGCATAGAAAGAATACCTAAAGACTTTGCTGTATGAAGGTCCTTTCTTTGGGACCAACTTACTTTTTAACGAATAGTCAAGCCAGTTGCAGATGTAGAAGAGGGCTGAAGAGACATCCTGTCTTTAGGCTATATGTAGGTCACATTTCAGAAAAAGATTTTTAAAAGCCTTCCTGCATAAGCAGAAAAAAAGCTTGCTATTACAAATAAAATAAATTGCCAAATATAATTTACATGCAACTCAACTTCCTCTCGCTACTCCTATTGCTGCCACAAATAATATTTGCATAATTTGGGCATAACAAGCTACCCAAATATTTTTAAAATTAATTATTCTAATAATTACCCAGCTCTGAACTCACTTCATAAAATTTAGACAGAATGCTAGAACTCATAAGGCCTAAATATTTTATCTCCATTTGACATAGCTTCTAACTCTGTTTTTAAGTCCTTAGAATGCACAGTTTTGCTAAGGAATTAACCAGTAAGAAAATGATTATAAAACATTTCAGCTTTAGATAGCTCTTGAATGTTTATACCTGATGTGTGACAAATTAATCATACTCCAAGTTAGGATTGTAAATAAGTAGATGTTCAGTATCTAAGGTTATTTTGAAGTGAATTTCCATATAGTTATTATTTGGCCACTATACTGGGGTATTTTTGCTTACCTTTTAGCAATCTCTAAATTTCTTTTCCTGCAGTTGTTGTGTGACTTGTTTTGTTAATTAAGATTATTTTGTCCTCTATCAATTCATAAACTTTTACGTGTTTCCTTGAATTCCTTATATTCATTTTGGATCACCTTTGGATATATTTGCTTAATTGTTTTTCTTTCTTTCAAGGGAGGATTTGATCATGGGACTGGGGAAAATAAGATAATTATGATATAAGTGCAAAAGGCATCAATAAAACTTAAACATATATTTAAAAAGAAACCAATCTCCTCTACCATCAAGTTATATCAACATTTTCTTGATTTAGAATCTTAAACTTAAAATGAGACTAATACTCTCTTTTTAAAATTCTTTTGCATGATTCAATGAGGGAAAATACCTTAAGTTTCTTTTCTCTGAGTTTTATTTCTAATAGGTTTAATAATCCTAGTGGGATATAAACAAAAAGTTCTTAATTGTTACCAAATGGAGTTTGCATATTTATAATAATTTACTACTTGAGTAAATAATACATTTCTCTTGAGGAGCTGAAAAAAATAATCTTAGTTGATAGATGTCTGAGTTCAAACTGATCAGAGGGCTCCTACTAAAATGGTATAATTTGTTAGCCTATATGTTTCTATGGTATGATCGTTGAAAAGTATTTTTTCTTTCAATACATATCCCCAGTAGTTAAATGGGATAATAGTTAATGCTCATTTCAAATGGCTTTTATAATTAGCCCTGAGAATAAATTATTCTTTCTATACATTTACCTTTAGAATTATAAATTGTTGAAATTACAGGCCAGTATGCTAGGTAATATATAAGTCTAATGCAGTGGGTGCTACATGGAAATATGGTAAATTATAAATTGGGGGAGGGAAGAAATAATAGAAAAAGGAAAGAGATCCAGATCTTTTTGCTTTCTTTTTCTCCCATCCATCCATGTAAGTCTCCTTGACTTTGAGAATACTCTCTGTTCTACAGGCTGTAATTACATATCTTATGAGAAAGTGTAACTGATATTTAATTTTGGAAGTACTTAAAAGTTAGACTTCTGAAGTGTCTCCTACTAAGTTAGCTCTATAGAATAGATTTTATTAAGCAAGCAAACTAAGCAATGAAAGCCATACTTCCTGGGAAGTAATTATATCAGTTTATAATAAGCCATGAGGAAATTGAAAAAAAAAATCATCTCATAGAAAGAATATTTGAAGGAAATTAAATTAAGCAATTTTAATGTCACTACTTAATATCTAGGAAAATGAGCGATTTATATTTCTAAAAACTGTCACGCTGAAGCATTCATCTTTCCATTTGGGGTTTGTTCCCTTTGTCTCAGAATTAGATATATGATGTTAGTACATAAAGAGGATGAGAAAGTCAAAGGAATAGCTCTCCAATTTGAGCTTTCATTTGTTGTTGGGGTATACTTGTAGGTCATTGGTAAGATGGACAGTGATCAAGGAAGGGTCTCTGGGATCATGAAAGAAATCAAATTCATACCTTATGAAGATGAGATGAAGGAAGTGAGGCTATTTAGCCTACAGAAGACATAAAAGGATTGCTTTAGCTAAAAGGCTGTCACATGAGTTGACAGACTTGTTCCATTTGGCCCCTGAAGACAAAATTAGAAGCAAGAAGTGGAAGTTGCAAAGAGGGGGTTTTAGATTCAATGTGAGCAAAAATTTTCTGACACTAAAAGCTATGAAAAAGTTGAATGGACTAACTAGCTCATGGGACTGTTGAATTCTCCCTCCTTAGGGAGAATGTAACAGTAACTCTGGCCAAAAAAAATAAAAATCTTGAATTCTAATGTATTGTCCAGTGATTGTAACAATTGGTCTTGACTGACTGAAAGTATTATTTAGAATCTACAAATACATCTTCATCTGGATGATGACTTGTTGGCTATGTTGTACTGGGAAGTCTTGGTCAGATATGGATAAGAATAAATGGCCTCCATAAGTTGCATCCCATATGCTGAGATCATTGTATTATTTAGAACCTATCTATTAGAGGAATCTAGTGCAAACCCAGGGGCCATCTAGATGTTGAAGTGGATAGACTGCCAGGCCTGGAATCAGAAAGACTCCTTTCCTTATTTACTTCAGTTTCCTTATTTGTAAAATAAGTTAGAGAGAAAAATGTCAAAGTACTCCAGTATCTTTGAATAGAAAACTTCAAATGTGGTCTAGTTAAACAAGACTAAAAATGACTGAACAATAAAAATTCAGAACTTCCTTTTGGATATATTTTATGTGTTTTCAAAAGCTAAATTGTTTGTAGTACTTCTAGGCAAGGCACTACAATCTCCTTTGTGATTCTTAACTTGAAATTTTTTAGTAGTCATCTATAGAGAAAAGTGTGTCTTTTTCTTGGGAATGACCACACTAAACTAAAACTCTACTCTAATGAAACCTGTAGTACTGTGTTTAGTTTGGGATGCCACATTTTAGGGAGAGCATAAATTATTGACAAAGAGGAGCATGTCCGGGGGAAAGCAACGAGGATGGTGAGTGGCCTGGAGAGTATAACATGAAAGGATTCACTGAATGAAGTGGGGATGTTTCCTATGGTGGAAAAAAAAAGTCTTAGGGAGAATATGACAGTAATTATGGCCCCAAATTAAAAATCTCGTGGGTTCTAATATATTGCCCAGCAATTGTTATAAGTTATCTTGACTGACAAAGGATTGATCAGAATCTATAATACATCTTTATCTTCCTGGAATATGTTAATTAATATTTCTGTATTAACTATTGATGTTCGCTTTAAAATATGTATTCTCTGGAGAGTCCTAGTCTCATGGTCATGAACCTAGGTTTGAATTTCATTCATAATACTGTGTAGCTTGAATATAACCTCATTGTTCTAAGTTTCATATTCCTCATCTAGAAAACGGAAATTAGCCCTAAAGGTTTTTTTAATGTAACATTTAAAAACTAATAAACAAAAAACTCTTTTTCACATATTTCTTGTTTTATAGCATACTTATTTTATATTCTTGAACTATTTTAAAAGGAGATTTTTACATGCTTACATTGATATTAGGAGTCAACATGTTTTAGTATAAATTGCTACATTTAGAATCAAAGGATTTTGGTTTTACTTCTTGACTCTGCAACTTATTGCCTATCTGATATTGGTCAAGTCATTTATCCTCTCTGGGCCTCAGTTTCCTCATCTGCAAAACTAGAATGTTTGGCTTAGCTAACCCCTAAAGTCTCTTCTAGTTTGAAATGTATTATCTTCTGATAGCTGTCCTTAAGGATATATTTTTCTTTTGTCAGCAATGAGATAGTCACATGAGATAGCAATGTCAACGGAGAATCACTACAGTTGGTATTAATGTTCAAGACTCTGATACTGGTGGTGGTTGTTGAAGTTACCATGGTAACTTCTCTCTGGTAATTGGGTGTTACATATAGGCCAGGGAGACAGACTCTTTCTTACCCTGACTGTCTTGGAATTGGTATCCTTTGGGTTCTGACTTTTGAATATTATTTAATGAACTTAGAAAGGTGAAAATTAGCCTTTTTCATTTGACAACACATGCTTTCCTCCCCCATCTGCATTTTTTCTCATGAAAATAATTTCATAAATAATAAAATCACATAGAATTATCCCAAGCCCCTAATGTTCAGTGTTAGTCCCAATATTTCTTCTCTCTTCCATTTGATCACTTTTAGTAGCTCCTATGGTAGTTAGTGAGATAAAACATAGTGACATATTGCATTTGAGCCTATATAATCTGCTTCATCTCCCTTCTTGAATTATTTCATAATATTCACTTTTACTCACAATTTACTCCCTTTCACCTACTCTTCATTCCAACCAAAACAGATTGACTACCTAGTTGGCCACCTGCCTATTAAAACACTTCCCTTCCTTTAAGATTGAGATCAGGTGTCACCTCCTCTGTGAAGCCTTTCTTATTCAGTGATCTTCCTCCTTCCCCCTTCACTGGTCTTTATCTGTTGGCACCCAACTGAAAATGTTCTTTCTCTTTGCTACTTTCTTATAATATTTTGCCTAGACTCCACCTTTGTCTTTATCATATGCTATCTATTATCATACTGTTGAAAGAAAAATTCTTTCCTTTTGGGCTTTACTCCAATTAACCAAGCACAATTCTGGACAAAGAAAATTCAAAGGAGTTTATTTTTAAAATGTCAAAGTAGCAACAAATTGATATGCTGATCACTGCAGATAAGCAAGCATTTTGGGGTGAGCCAATTTTTTGTAATATAATTTTCATAATAAGATAAAGGCAAGTCTGGTAAGTTTGCAACAGCAAAAGAGTTCAAGGCCTTACATCTCAATTCCTCTCCAATGAAGTAACATTTTGCTGGTAGGTAGAGTACCTGACTATTCCCAGCTACACCCAGGTCCAGGGTGATGAGTACTTGACGATGATCTTGTAATCTGAAAGGCTGCATACTTGGTATCACCTTTCCTCAAATGGGTCACTGATTCAAGATAACTTTCAGTAGTACTCATTGGCTGATCGATGGCTTGAGAGGTAGAACTCTCCTGTTTTTCATCTTGCTATTCCCATAACCCAGGTTTCAGTTCTGGATTATTTGCGGGAGATGTTCCTCATTTGTATATGATGCTGACTCAATGTGCAAGGAGGGACATGGTTGTAGTGGGAGACTAGCAAGGGACATTGTTCTTTCCTTTTTCAGGGAAGGAAATATGTGGTTCCAGACCCACTTGAGGAAATAATCCAGAGAAAAAGAGCACAGGATTGAGAAGACAGTCTTATAGGGGAAAGCACCCCATAAACATACACACAAACACATTCAGGTTTCCAGCTTGCTTCTCTGTCTGTTCCTTTCATTATTTCTGTGCCTCTGACTCTTTCTCTCTGTCTCTCTCTCCCCCTCTTCTTGTTCACCTCCTTACTCCTTTTCTTCTCTTCCTCTTTCTTTTTTCTTCTCTTCACATCTTTTCTCTACCATCTTCCCCCTTTCCTTCTCTCTTCATTTGCCCCTTCTCCCTTTCCTTTTCTAATGCCACTTTTTCCTATTTCTCTGCTTTTCAAAATCTATTTTTCTTTCCTCCACATTTCTTTACAAAAAGTTTCTGGGACCAGGTGTATGTTCTCTCAAAACAGGAAGGAAGAAGAGTCTTCTGTTTTTCTCAATATGTAACACCAACTTCACTCCTCACTCAGGCACTCCATGTTGAGTCAGCATTCTCTCCACCACTGAGGAAAGTTTTATGTAGATTATCCAGGCTTGAATCCCCAGGCCACATACACTCAATAAATTTTTATTGAATTGAAATAAATTCAGCCACTGATCCAAAGGCAGCTACTTGTCAAGATGGAACTCTTCTTTAAGAGTTGGAAACCTGGATACTAGGACTGGCTCTGACCCCAGTCATCTTTGTGTGTGTTGATGAGACATTTCACCTACGAGGCCATTTTTCTCATCTTCAAAATAAGGAATTAGAGTAGAAGTTCCCCATTCTAGCTCTGGAATTTTGAATACAATGGCACTAGTTCCTAAGAGGATACAAAAGGTCTTTTTGATCTGCTGTTATGCTATTTTTAAAAAAAATAAAATGAAGTCTGATGGGCAAAAGCTATGTGTGACTTCCTTTGGTTGCTATAGGAAAAGCAGAATATAAGTTATTTGTGTATCTGAGATCGCTCAGCAGGTAATTAACAATTTTCTTTTGGGAACAAGAAACACCACTATAATATATGTTAATTCATTTTCTTTAGAGAGTTACATGTCATGCTTAACAAAATGGATGCACTATCTACTCTTACACCTACACAACAGAGAAGTTGGAAGAAAGTAGCTCTTAGCATTGAACTCTTGGGTGAAGGTTTTTAAGGTATTTTTACAGAAGGAAAAAAAGTTCCTACATTTAATGTATCATTAATGTGATTATATACACTTATGTAAAGATACAATTCTATAAATGCAGCAAAAGACTTCAGAATAATAGAACTTCTCCCAGGGGTGAGCAAGTTAGCACATGGAGAATGAGAATCTTGGTCTCACAATGGGTGCGATAAATGGAAACTTGCTTAAGAAAAAGAAATAGGTGTTTTAATTTGTCAGAAAATTACTCCCTGGCAAGAGAAGCTTTGTATTGGAGCCCTCTTTTTCAGAACAGGAATTTTCTTTAAAAGAGAGAAAGAATATAGTGTTTATACTCTCAGTCTGAAACAGAGTAATTTGAAAACAATGAAGATTTACATGAATTTTCTGAAATGAGCCACTGTTCTCATGGACCCAACTTGGGTCTTTCTCTAAACAATTAGTCTTCACTAACATCTGCTTCTGTGTCTCCCCTCAGCCTGTCTCTCTTTCTTCCTTTAGAGGTTAACAGCATCTCATCTCCATTTAGGTTCTATCATTTTCACCCAGTGCTTAAGTCGTAGTAAAAGTCTCTGAAGGGAGAGGGCTATATTTTCTTTTTGTTTTTGTTGAGTCTTTTCAGTTGTGTCCAACTCGTCATGGCTCTATTTAGGGGTTTTCTTGGCAAAGATACTGGAATGGGCTGCCATTTCCTTCTTCAGCTCATTTTACAGATGAGGAATTTAGATAAATCGGGTTAAGTGACTTTCCCATGGTCACACAGCTAGCAAGTATCTGAGATTGGATTTGAATTCATGAATATGAGTCTTCCTGTTTCCAAGCTCTGTTCCATCTTAGGTCTGCTACTACAAGTGACTTGGAACTTTTTCAGTGGAGAGTCACCAACCTAATATTTTCAGTTAGAAAAAAAAGTCAGCCAAAGATTTGTTATGGGACAAAATGAAAGGTTGATGGTTGAAAGCATTCCAAAGATTGTCATTTAACCTGGATCCTAAAAATAATAATGTATCTTTGTGATTTTCACCTGTCTGAGCCAGGAGTTGGTCACCTTAAGAATATAATTAAGGGCCAAAATGTATATTTCAACTAGTAACTGCTTTGCTAAGTCTAAAAGGGAGAAGCTCAGTGTAGATTGAGATTATGTGCAGGACAAAATGTTTTGTGTGGTGTAGCTGATAAAAACAATATACTTGTAGTCAGGAAGACTTGGGTTCAAATCTTGCCTCAAACATTTGCTCTCTGCATGAACCATGAAAAATCACTTGTACTTTCAGACCTTCATTTTTCACATCTAGCACTTGGTAGGTGCTATATGAATGCTAGTTGACTAATTCATTGTAAGATGGAAATCATAAAATCTATCTGATAGAATTTTGTAAAGATCAAATCTCATAACCCTTTTAAAAATATAAAATCTAATGCGAATATGAGAGAATCTTATTACTCTCATGATCTCTTGTGTTCAGATCAGTTTGTAGATGATTTTAAACAGGATTGTTCAAAAGAGTGTAGTCAAAAGAGCAGTATCTTCTTTGCAAATCAGTCAACATTATTTAAGTGTCTCTATGTGCCAAGCATTGTGCTAAGCTCTGGGATTCAAAGACACACAAAGACAATCACTGCTGTCAAGTAGCTCCAGTCTAATGGGAGAAAAAAACATGCAAAAAACTATGTGCAAACAAGATATAGACAGGATGAATTAGAAATAATGAACAATGGAAGACATAAGAATGAAGAGAGACTAAGAATCACATTCTATAAAAGTAAGATATTAGCTGGGGTTTCAAAGAAGTCAGGAAGCAGAATTGAGGAGGAAAAGCATTCTGGATCTGTAGGTTATTCAGTAAGGATGGCCAGAGTCCTGTCTGAGAAATGCCAAAGAGTCTAGTATCCCCAGATCACAGAGAACATGAGCGTGTAGGGTGTAGAAAGACTAGATAGATAGGGAATGGGGGCAGCACACAGGTTATGGAGAGCGGCGAACACCACACAGACTTTATATTTCATCCTGGAGGTGATGAGGAGCCACTATCGTTTACTGAGTGAGGAAGTGGTATGATCAGACCTCTGGTTTAGGAAGATTACTTTCAGGAGTAGAGTGGAGAACAGATTGGAGTGGGAAGAGACTAAAGGCAGAGAGAACAACTAGAAAGGTATATTGAAAGAGTCTAGGCAGGAGGTGGTGATAGGGGCTTAAAACAGGTAGTGAGCCCTGTCAGAGGAGAGGAGCCATATTGAGAGGTTAACACAGGAGCAATAACAGAACTTAACAACCGATTAAATAGATATATGGGGTGAGAGAGAGAGAGAGAGAGAGAGAGAGAGAGAAGAAGAAGAAGAAGAAGAAGAAGAAGAAGAAGAAGGAGGAGGAGGAGGAGGAGGAGG